>NC_089490.1:315813587-316116617 GCF_036850765.1 Saccopteryx bilineata
GAGATATAAAATTAAAAAGGCTAAAATTACAGATTTAGATGAGGGTGATGGTCATAAAGACAGCAAAAGTGGGTTGAGAGAATTATCGCTTTAATTTGAATAATTTCAGAAAGAAATATTGCTAGAAAAAATAGGAACACAGCAAAAGAAATGGTTTGAGTTGGAGCCCCTCACACTGAGTAACAGAAACCCGGACTCGTAGGGAATAAAGGGAGCCACTGGGGTGAGATTCCACCTTCCAGAGCTAGAGGTAGTCATGAGCAGAGTGCTCCTGCAATCATGTGCAGTGCTGGGTAAGTTTCAGGGGTTTCTTTTGGTTTTCTGAAGAATTTCATGCTGTATTTCACCTGAAAGGACATTTCAAAGGTTAAACATGTGAAATTGAGTGAGAACTCTGGCTCTGTGAGTCACATTGGACTTTGAATCCTGGCTCTACCACCTTTTGACTGTGTGATATAAAAGAGGTTTGGAAGTATGATTTTGGAGAAATGGGTGTGAGTAGGGATGATGGATGGTACACATGGATTGTGTAACGTTTTGGGGTCAAGAAAGCCTGATCTTTGACCTCTCCTAACCGAGCCCACCTGGGGAGGTGAAGACTTCCTTCTCATTCCTAAAGTGACTGTGACTTTGGGCATATTTCTTAATCCTGTCATGATTTGATTATTTCATTACTAGAGATCAAACTATTCTAATTATTCCAGAAATATTATCTGATCTAGAGAGTTTATCAGAATAGTTGAGTCCACACGTAGCTGTGCAGTTTAAAGGGACCAAGGTCAATAAGAAGTAGCAGTTTTGATTGACTGATACATGAGCAATTGAAAGATACCACTTGAGGAGTCCAGAAAATAATTAACAGGGAAATGAGGAGTTAACAAAATTTCTATTAAATGTTTGACTTTATTTTTAACCAGGCTAGTTAATATCTAAGTAATATATATGTAATCAAGTTTAGTTTTTATGATGACTACATGAAGCAGATAATATATGATAATAATCTCAATTTTATAGAAAACGAAGGATCAAGATCACAAAGCTAGTACAGTAAAAGCATAGTTTTAGGCTGATATTGTTTCTATATCTCACATTCTTTTTCTCACTTATTCACCTATTAGTAGTGCTAGTAGATGAACTTGAAGGTAATAAAACTGCATATATTTCTAAATATCCTTTAGCCCAGCCATATCCTCAGCCAGCCCAGCTTCATCCAGAACAGAGTACTCAGAAGTCTAACATGCTGTTTTCAGTGTCTGGAGATTGTACCCAGATGACATCTCTGGTGCTTAAATGGAAACAATTTTTTTTATTTTTTTAAAAAATATTTTATTTATTGATTTTTAGAGAGAGAGGAGAGAGAGAGAGAGAGAGAGAGAGAGAGAAGGGGGAGGAGCAGGAAGCATCAACTCCCATATGTGTCTTGACCTGGCAAGCCCAAGGTTTCGAACCAACAATCTCAGTGTTCCAGGTCGACGCTTTATCCCACTGTACCACCACAGGTCAGGCGAAACAATTCTTTTCTAACTTTGTATATCTTCTGTCAAATAGTTTTAATTGTCTTAATTATAACCATATGACACACAAATCATTAGCTACAAGGATATATGATGTACTCTCAACACTCTTCCCCACAGCACCCACCATCACCAAGAAGTGCTATAATTACTCATTCCCAAGATCTCATATTCCTCATGGTGCCCACTTGAGTTGTGCCACATAATAATCTTACTTGGGTAGTTAAGTTAAAACAGAAGCTCTTATCGGGTGCTGTTGGGCAGATGGTATCATGCGTTAGAAAATTCATGTGCCCTTGCTGATCTTTTTTGTGGATAGAGCATCAGCCCAGCATGTAAATGTCCTGGGTTTGATCCCCAGTCACACAAGAGAAGCAACCATCTCCATCTCTTTCTCTTTCTCTCCTCCCCCTTCTCTCTCTCTTTCATTCTTACAGCCAGTGATTCTATTGGTTCAAGTGTCGACCTCAGGCACTAAGAATAGCTAGGTCATTCGAGCATCAGCTCTAGATGGTGGTTGTAGGGTGGATCCCAGTCCAGGCACATGCAGGAGTCTGTCTCACTATCTCCCCTCCTCTCAAGTAAAACAAAAAGAAAGAAAATAAAATTCACTTACTCAAAATTATGAAACTTTATGTTGAAAATGTATTTAATAGTCTGCATTAACACATAATCAATTTTAATCAAAACATCCTTAAAAGGCTTTATAATTTGTTTAAAATCCAAATTCAAAGTGATTCAAAAGGTCTTTGCTTTATGAAAATAGAACCAAATGAAAATAGATTCAAAGGGGATGTAGAGGATGATGTCAGAGTAATGGCGGAGTAGGAAGCGATACCGATAAATCTCCCCCAAAACTCAACAAGATCTTCAACCAGAAACAGAAAAACCTATACTTGGAGCCTCCAGATGCTTCACAATACACCCGAAGGTATGGTCGAGTGAAAAATTGGCTAAATATATAACCAAATCCTGAAGGAAATAGGGAGTAAGAAATGCTCCGCCTTCCTCACTAACCTAAACAGGGCGGCTTTCTCTGGTAACTGTGAATATAGAAACTGAGGCGGGCAAAGGGGGTGAATACATTCAGGCCGCGCACAAAAGGCCGAACCAGGCTGTGGCACGGAGATCCTAGCGGAGGAAAAACTGTTCCTGTGGCAAGCCGGGCAATACAAGCTAACACTCGCGCCAAACCCAAACAAAGAAAGACAAGCGGGGCAGCCATTTTACCCGTTCTCCTGGTTGGTGCACAGTTAGTGGGCGAGAGATCTCTTCCTAAGCCCCAGAAGTGGGTGTCCGTGTTGCCCCACAGAGAGGCAGGGTCAGAGGCCTTTCTGTGGGCCGAAAGCAGAATCTCTGGGCAGCCCCAGTGCCCTGGGAAACCCGCGCACGGGAGGGAGTGAGAACTAATTCCAACGGTGGAAATTTTCCGTGCTGGTGAGGGTTTCACTCAGGGAAACATGGCCGGCCTCATATCCTGGTGTGCGCGCGCAGATAGGTAGTGAGCAATTCCTCCGAGTGCCTCGGCAGGGCGCGCCCGTGTTATTGCACAGAGGGGCAGAGTCAGGGGCCTTTGTGTGGGCAAAAGCGGAATCTCAGGCCGCCCCAGCGCCTTGCAAAAGCCGCGCACGGGGACGGAGCGAGAGCGAATTCCAGCGCTGCAAATTTCCATGCGGTTGGGGATTTCACTCAGAGCGTAAGACTACTGGCCGGATATCCTAGTCTGCGCGCACAGATAGTGAATGAGAGTTTCCTCCAAGCACCCCGGAAGTGGGTGCCCGCCTGTGTTACCGGACAGAGTGGCAGAGCCAGAGGTCTTTGAGTGGGCGGAAAGCCTGCCTGATTATGCTAGCAGCTCTGACTGACTGAGCCTTACCCAGAGCCCTGTGCTGAGTGGAAATAGAGTGGGGAGTTGCCAGCTCTTTGAACCTCTTACTATCCAGGCAGAGGCAGCAACAACCCCATAGCTGGATTATCAGGCTACTAATTGAGGAAGGAAAGACTAGGAGAAAGGCTCCAGGAACACGGACTCTCTCACTGTCGGAGCCTATGAAAGCTAATGAGCCTTGACTCCCAACGAGACTAAAGCACAATAAATGACATTGCCATAGAGACTTATCAACTGCAAACCTCTACCTGAGCGTGCCAAAGGGGCAGAACCTGGGGTACAGAGTCACTGACCAGGAAGAGGGAGAGAAAAGAAAAAACAAGAAGATAACCTCTCAAAATCAAGAATAATCTGCAGACTTTATAACCTATCCCATTTTATTATATTTGTTCATTTGTTTCTCTTATCTTCATTCTTGATACTTTTTTTCCTCCTCCAATTTGGCCGATTAACTCTCTGCCGGTCTTACTCTCTCCTCTCCTTGAACTACACTACCCATAAGTGTTACATTTCCCATTATCTTTTTTCTCCTCTTCCTTTCTCTCTATGAGGGTTGCACTCCAAAACCCTTAACTCTCTCTCTCTCCTTTCTTTTTTCTTCTTTTACTGGTTCCCTCTTTTTCTCTCTCTCTCTCTCTTTCTTTTCTCCCTCTATATTAGTTTCTTCCTTTCTCCTTTACATCTCCTCTCATTCAAACCTCAATAACAAACAAATTATCTTATCTGGGACTCAAACTTATGTTTGTGGCATTTTGGGGTTTTTTTACTTCACCTTTTTAACTCACTAGCAGTGCTCCCATCCCTGGCTCTCCATTTTATCTAGTTCTTGTTCCACTAAATACAATAGTATTTTTTAATTTGTCCCCCCATTTTTCTGTTCTCTTATTCCTCTCATCATAACTCTTAGACAACACCAACACCTAAAAGCAAATCATTTTATTCTTGACCCAAATTTTTTCCTTATTTGCTTTTTGTGGGTCCATACCGCCCCCCCCTTTTTTTTTTCCTTTTTTTTCTTTTTTTTTTTCTTTTGACCCTTTATTACTTTTCCCCAATTCAGGACCTCCATCACAGGCATTGTTTGTTATAATTCACAGTTCACCACAAGATTTTCTCAAGAAAAAGGGGAGAGGAGAGAAAAAAAGGAGGGGGGGAATAATTTCCTTTTTTAAAAAATTATTATTTTATTTTTCTTTATTTCATTATTAATTTTTTTTTAAAAAAAACAACTCTTTTTGATTTTTTATTTTTTTTAACTTTTTATTCTTTATTAAATCTCATTAATACTATCAACAAAACCACCCTCAGATGCCATTAAGGAAGAGAAAATCGAATATCATGGATACAAAAGAAAGAGAGGTAACACAGCTAGATGAGGAAAAATCTATGGAGAAAAAATTTAATATATTGGAAACCTTGGAGCTAAATGACAGAGAATTCAAGATAGAAATCCTAAAAATCCTCCGAGATATACAAGAAAACACAGAAAGGCAATTTAAGGAGCTCAGAAAACAACTCAATGAACACAAAGAATATATGTCCAAAGAAATTGAAACTATAAAAACAAATCAAACAGAGATGAAAAACTCAATTCACGAGCTGAAAAACGAAGTAACAAGCTTAGCTAATAGAACAGGTCAGATAGAAGAGAGGATTAGTGAAATAGAAGACAAGCAACTTGAGGCACAACAGAGAGAAGAAGAAAGAGACTCAAAAATTAAAAAAAATGAGATAGCCCTACAAGAATTATCTGACTCCATCAAAAAGAATAACATAAGAATAATAGGTATATCAGAGGGAGAAGAGAGAGAAAATGGAATGGAGAACATACTCAAACAAATAATAGATGAGAACTTCCCAAGCCTGTGGAAAGAACTAAAGCCTCAAATTCAAGAAGCAAACAGAACACCGAGTTTTATTAACCCCAACAAACCTACTCCAAGGCATATCATAATGAAATTGACACAAACCAACAGCAAAGAAAAAATTCTCAAGGCAGCCAGGGAAAAGAAGAATACAACATATAAAGGAAGGCCCATTAGATTATCATCAGATTTCTCAGGAGAAACTCTACAAGCTAGAAGAGAGTGGACCCCAATATTTGAAGTCCTGAAAGAGAGGAACTTTCAGCCACGAATACTATACCCATCAAAGCTATCCTTCAAATATGAAGGAGAAATAAAAACATTCACAGATACAGAAAAGATGAGGGAATTTATCATCAGAAAACCCCCACTCCAGGAATTACTAAAGGGGGTTCTCCAATCAGATACAAAGAACAAAAAAAAAACAGAGCCACAAGTAAAAGCTCCAAGAAGAACATAATTTAAACCAAATTTAAACTGTGACAACATCAAAAAGAAAGAGGAGGAGAAGATGGAGATTAACAGTAGCAAAGGACGATGGAGTGCAAAAGCACTCACAAAATAGTTTGCTACAATGAACAGGGTAGGGACCCTTTTCATTACTCAAAAGTAACCACCATTGAAAAAACCACCACAGAAGCACATGAGATACAAAAGATAGCAACAGAGGAAAGATGTATGGAATACAACCAAATAAAAACAAAAGATAGAAAAACGAAAAAGAAGGATCAAACAAGACACAAAACTAACAGAAAGCAAGATATAAAATGGCAATACGGAACTCACAAATATCAATAATTACACTAAATGTAAACGGATTAAACTCACCAATAAAAAGGCACAGAGTAGCAGAATGGATTAAAAAAGAAAATCCAACTATATGCTGCCTACAGGAAACTCATCTAAGTAACAAGGATAAAAACAAATTCAAAGTGAAAGGCTGGAAAACAATACTCCAAGCAAATAACATCCAAAAAAAAGCAGGTGTAGCAATACTCATATCGGATAATGCTGACTACAAGACAGGAAAAGTACTCAGAGATAAAAATGGCCATTTCATAATGGCTAAGGGGACACTGAATCAAGAAGACATAACAATTCTTAATATATATGCACCAAACCAAGGAGCACCAAAATATATAAGACAGCTACTTATTGACCTTAAAACAAAAACTGACAAAAATACAATCATACTTGGAGACCTCAATACACTGCTGACGGCTCTAGATCGGTCATCCAAACAGAGAATCAACAAAGACATAGTGGCCTTAAACAAAACACTAGAGCACCTGGATATGATAGACATCTACAGGACATTTCATCCCAAAGTGACTGAGTATACATTTTTCTCCAGTGATCATTCTCAAGAATTGACCATATGTTGGGCCACAAAAACAACATCAGCAAATTCAGAAAAATTGAAGTTGTACCAAGCATATTTTCTGATCATAAAGCCTTGAAACTAGAATTCTACTGCAAAAAAGAGGAAAAAAATCCCACAAAAATGTGGAAACTAAACAACATACTTTTAAAAAATGAATGGGTCAAAGAAGAAATAAGTGCAGAGATCAAAAGATTTATACAGACTAATGAAAATGACAATACGACATATCAGAATCTATGGGATGCAGCAAAAGCAGTGATAAGAGGGAAGTTCATATCACTTCAGGCATATATGAACAAACAAGAGAGAGCCCAAGTGAACCACTTAACTTCCCACCTTAAGGAACTAGAAAAAGAAGAACAAAGACAACCCAAAACCAGCCGAAGAAAGGAGATAATAAAAATCAGAGCAGAAATAAATAAATTAGAGAACAGAAAAACTATAGAAAAAATTAATAGAACAAGGAGCTGGTTCTTTGAAAAGATCAATAAAATTGACAAACCCTTAGCAAGACTTACCAAGGAAAAAAGAGAAAGAACTCATATAAACAAAATCCAAAATGAAAGAGGAGAAATCACCACGGACATCGTAGATATACAAAGAATTATTGTAGAATACTATGAAAAACTTTATGCCACTAAATTCAACAACCTAGAAAATGGATAAATTCCTAGAACAATACAACCTTCCTAGACTGAGTCAAGAAGAAGCAGAAAGCCTAAACAGACCTATCAGTATAGAAGAAATAGAAAAAACCATTAAAAACCTCCCCAAAAATAAAAGTCCAGGCCTTGACGGCTATACCAGTGAATTTTATCAAACATTCAAAGAAGACTTGGTTCCTATTCTACTCAAAGTCTTCCGAAAAATTGAAGAAGAAGCAATACTTCCAAACACATTTTATGAGGCCAACATAACCCTCATACCAAAACCAGGCAAGGATGGCACAAAAAAAGAAAACTACAGACCAATATCTCTAATGAATACAGATGCTAAAATACTAAACAAAATACTAGCAAATCGAATACAACAACATATTAAAAAAATAATACATCATGATCAAGTGGGATTCATCCCAGAATCTCAAGGATGGTTCAACATACGTAAAACGGTTAATGTAATACACCATATCAACAAAACAAAGAACAAAAACCACATGATCTTATCAATAGATGCAGAAAAGGCTTTCGATAAAATACAACACAATTTTATGTTTAAGACTCTCAACAAAATGGGTATAGAAGGAAAATATCTCAACATGATAAAGGCCATATATGATAAACCATCAGCCAACATCATATTAAACGGCATAAAACTGAGGACTTTCTACCTTAAATCAGGAACAAGACAGGGTTGTCCACTCTCTCCACTCTTATATAACGTGGTGCTAGAAGTTCTGGCCAGAGCAATCAGACAAGACAAAGAAATAAAAGGCATCCATATCAGAAAAGAAGAAGTAAAGGTATCACTTTTTGCTGATGATATGATCTTATACATCGAAAACCCGAAGGACTCCACAAAAAGATTATTAGAAACAATAAACCAATACAGTAAGGTCGCAAGATACAAAATTAACATACAAAAGTCCATAGCCTTTCTATATGCCAACAATGAAATATTAGAAAACGAACTCAAAAGAATAATCCCCTTCACGATTGCAACAAAAAAAATAAAATACCTAAGAATAAACATAACAAAGAACATAAAGGACTTATATAATGAAAACTATAAACCATTGTTAAGGGAAATTGAAAAAGATATAATGAGATGGAAGAATATACCTTGTTCTTGGCTAGGAAGAATAAATATAATCAAGATGGCTATATTACCCAAAGCAATATACAAATTCAATGCAATTCCCATCAAACTTCCAATGACGTTTTTTTAAAGAAATAGAGCAAAAAATCATCAGATTTATATGGAACTATAAAAATCCCCGAATAGGCAAAGCAATCCTATAGAAAAAGAATGAAGCTGGGGGCATTACAATACGTGACTTCAAACTCTATTATAGGGCCATGACAATCAAAACAGCATGGTATTGGCAGAAAAATAGACACTCAGACCAATGGAACAGAATAGAAAGTCCAGAAATAAAACCACATATATATAGTCAAATAATTTTTGATAAAGGGGCCAAGAACATACAATGGAGAAAAGAAAGCCTCTTCAATAAATGGTGCTGGGAAAACTGGAAAGCCACATGCAAAAGAATGAAACTGGACTACAGTTTGTCCCCCTGTACTAAAATTAACTCAAAATGGATCAAAGATCTAAACATAAGACCTGAAACAATTAAGTACATAGAAGAAGACATAGGTACTCAACTCATGGACCTGGGTTTTAAAGAGCATTTTATGAATTTGACTCCAATGGCAAGAGAAGTGAAGGCAAAAATTAATGAATGGGACTACATCAGACTAAGAAGTTTTTGCTCAGCAAGAGAAACTGATAACAAAATAAACAGAAAGCCAACTAAATGGGAAATGATATTTTCAAACAACAGTTCAGATAAGGGCCTAATATCCAAAATATACAAAGAACTCATAAAACTCAACAACAAACAAACAAACAATCCCATAAAAAAATGGGAAGAGGATATGAACAGACACTTCTCCCAGGAAGAAATACAAATGGCCAACAGATATATGAAAAGATGCTCATCTTCTTTAGCTATTAGAGAAATGCAAATCAAAACAGCAATGAGATACCACCTCACACCTGTTCGATTAGCTATTATTAGCAAGACAGGTAATAGCAAATGTTGGAGAGGCTGTGGAAAAAAAGGAACCCTCATACACTGTTGGTGGGAATGTAAAGTAGTACAACCATTATGGAAGAAAGTATGGTGGTTCCTCAAAAAACTGAAAATAGAACTACCTTATGACCCAGCAATCCCTCTACTGGGTATATACCCCAAAAACTCAGAAACATTGATACGTAAAGACACATTCAGCCCCATGTTTATTGCAGCATTGTTCACAGTGGCCAGGACATGGAAACAACCAAAAAGCCCGTCAATAGATGACTGGATAAAGAAGATGTGGCACATATACACTATGGAATACTACTCAGCCATAAGAAATGATGACATCGGAACATTTACAGCAAAATGGTGGGATCTAGATAACATGATACGAAGCGAAATAAGTAAATCAGAAAAAACCAGGAACTGCATTATTCCATACGTAGGTGGGACATAAAAGTGAAACTAAGAGACATTGATAAGAGTGTGGTGGTTACGGGGGGGAGGGGGGAATGGGAGAGGGAAAGGGGGAGGGGGAGGGGCACAAAGTAAACAAGATAGAAGGTGACAGAGGACAATCTGACTTTGGGTGACAAGTATGCATCATAATTGAACGACAAGATACCCTGGTCTTGTTATCTTTGAATATATGTATCCTGATTTATTGATGTCACCCCATTAAAAAAATAAAATTATTTAAAAAAAAAAAAGGGGGATGTAGAAATTGTGCTGCAATGAGATTAGATAAAATTATGCACATCAAACTAATAGAAATAGATACTAATATCTGTGCATTGTTTTACAGCTTGAGAAATGCTTTCACACACAAGAACCCATTCAATTCCCACAACAGTGTAGGGAATAATATCATCATGCCTGCTTTCTACGTAAGGAAATTGAGACAAACAGGCTATCTGTTATGACCAAAAAAAATCACACAGCTTACAAAGATTAGAACTGGAGTCAAGACTTTTTGACTCAATTATAAATATACATACATGAAAATATAAACATAGGCCTTGGCTGGTTAGCTCAGCGGTAGAGCTTCGGCCTGGTGTGTGGGGGACCCGGGTTCGATTCCAGGCCAGGGCACATAGGAGAAGTGCCCATTTGCTTCTCCACCCCCACCCCCTCCTTTCTGTCTATCTCTCTCTTCCCCTCTCGCAGCCAAGGCTCCATTGGAGCAAACATGGCCCGGGCGCTGGGGATGGCTCCTTGGCCTCTGCCCCAGGCGCTAGAGTGGCTCTGGTCGCAGCAGAGCGACACCCCGGAGGGGCAGAGCATCGCCCCCTGGTGGGCAGAGCGTCGCCCCTGGTGGGCGTGCCGGGTGGATCCCGGTTGGGAGCATGCGGGAGTCTGTCTGACTGTCTCTCCCTGTTTCCAGCTTCAGAAAAATACAAAAAAAAAAAAAAAAAAAGTAAAAGAAAATATAAACATACATGAAAAATGTAAGGGAAGAATAAAATGACATATAATGTGGGGTAAAAATAAAGAAAATTCACATACTAGAGATAGCCCTGATTTTGAATTCTTATTTGTATAATTCATGGATGTGTGACCTTGGGAAATAGCTCTCTCTGAATTCCAACTTTTTTATCCATATAATATTGATAAGCATCAGTATTATACCCATCTTGTATACTAACACCCATCTTGTAAGGTGGTTATTAGGGCTGAGATAAAATGTCCATCTAATAGCAAGCATTTATAAGTTCTTTCCCATTTTTTCAGATGGAGTAGGTGATCTCCATAAAAACTTCCTGTTTTAAAAAAATAGCCTCTTCTACTAACTTAAAATTCAAAAAACAGAAATTCTGTAGAGAAGGTAATGTATTAAACCATACCATCTGTTAGCACCTTAATTAGAATGAGTTTCTTCACACTTTTTTGATATGAAAAATAAACTGAATGTATTTCCTTATAGAATAAAATTTATTGCATATGTTTTGATGTACATTTGGGGTGGGCTTGAGCAACAGAGAAGAAAAATGTGGGGAAGATCTACCAAAAGAACAAGCACCCTAAAAAATGAGAAGACTCGAAGATTCTTTTGCTTGCTAAACGGGTCATGAGAAAGGGCCTTAAAAATAAGAGCAGCCCTGGATGAGTAGCTCAGCTGTTTAAAGTGTCATCCTGGGACAACAAGGTTGTGGGTCTGATCCCTGGTCAGGGCACACACAAGAATCAATCAACAAATGCACAAATATGTGAGACAACAAATAAGTGTTTCTCCCTCTCTTTCTCTTTCAAATCAATCAATAAATGATTTTAATAATAATTATAATAGCAGTTGAATATTTATGTATTTATTCATTGTATACCCATCCTGGTGGAACACATAAGGTTCTGCATTTGCTTTATTTGTCCTCTATCTCTGATATCTACCATGAGCCTACTCATAGTACATATTTTAATAAGAATTTGCTGATTGTATGAATAAATAAACAAAACTTCTGGTCATTAGGTACTAATAAGTGCCGACCTTTGTGTTAACCTCTATATCCAAAGTCTCATTTAATTTTTATAACTGCCCTTTAGTGCAGGCACTGTCTTTGGTTATAAAGAAAGACACAAAGGCTACAAAAATTTAAGAACTTGAATCAAAGTCCCATAGCTAATAAGCACATGGATTAAGACTCAAATCCAGGTCTACCCAGCTCTTATCCAAATTTTTTGCATTGTACCTTATTGGCCAAGTATATTTAAGATATGTGTGCTTCCATAGTACATACTGCAATATCACTGCTCATGAACCCTCAAAACCACCTCTAAATGATGGAATATTTTTACTGCAATTACTTAAGGGCTGTTTTTACTTTTCTGGCTGAAGAAGCCAGCTTGGCCCTCATGCAGAGTAAGCTGCAAATTTCAGAAAATTAATGTCCCTGCAAGCAGCCATCAAATCAATGACAGATTGAGGAGCTGGAAAATAATATTCCGACTTGTTTACCCTTTGGTTGGGTAACTGATACGCATTCTTTAGTGTCTTCTATGAGCCCCGAGTGGAATCGATCTCACTTGGTCACAGGAGTAACTTACAAAATAACTCACATTTTTTTTTACCATTTTCCCTTCTCTGATTCACTCCTTTCCTGGTTCTTCCAAAAATCACATCCCAAATAAACTTTTTGTTCCCAAACTGCTTCCTTAGGGTCCACTTCTGGAAAAACTAACTTAAGAAATGTCTCTCAATAATTCCCTGGAATTCCTCATGGTCTCATCTCAGTAAAAGACTTTTGAGAACAGCTAAACTTAGGCCATCCTCAATCAATTAAATAAGTTAGAGTTAATGGGTGTATATCGCTCTACCATGCCCCATCTGGATATGCCCATTTCTTCCTCAGTCTCATTCTGAATGTCCCTATTTACATCTGGAGGACTTTTTGATCCCTTGTGTATTTCCAGGACCTACCCATGTAAGAATCACACAATCCAACAAAAGACAAAGGTATGATAACTCTCATCTCATCTTCTCATCTCTTTCACTTCCTGTCTGTCTGTTTCTATATGTCCCTCTTTCTGATTCTCTCTGTCTCTGTCAAAACAAAACAAAACAAAAAAGAACAACATCAACCTGGTGATTTTGGTTGAGCAAATATATGTATGTATATATGTATGTGTATATGGAAAACATGAATGAAAAAGAAATGAACATATATGTAATAATAACTTTATAGGAGACATTTACATAAAGAGATGAAATTAATGTCTGATTACCTCAATTTTCTCCATCAGATAAAATACTACATATTCTGTTTAGAAAGGAAAGTATGGCTTGATAGCTATGATAAAAGGCTAGTTGAAATTAAGGTATGAAAGGATGAACTATGCAAATATATTTCTAAGTGACAGACTTTGAATGCTTTCTGGTAACAGCTGGGAGCTGATCATCATCACCTAAAAAGCATTCTGTATCAGTTCCTCTTACTGATACATTTCACTACAAAACATGATATTTTTATTCACATTGATAGCATTATTGAGGTTTCTGGAGCATTTTATTTTCAGCCATTTCATTAACATCCATCTTTCTTGAACTTTATTATTGATCCATGAGGAAATTACTCTGCCTTTCAGCGGAGCTTATAGAGCAGTCTGCAACGTAAGCTCAGGAGTACAATTCAGGTACATTCGGTTTAATTTTCCATTGAGATTTAAGAAATCCAACCATATCCTATTAGTTTCATTTCATGAGTTACCTGTGTGTTTACCCAAGGAAACCTCTTTTTAAAGTTACTTGGTTGACAGAAAACCAATGATAAAAAGATTACGTAAAGTTCAGATTTATTTAGAATGGAATTACAGTGTTTAATCAGGATTCAGTATCTCACTTTCATTCTGTGAGAGTGGCATGTCTGCCTTGCCCAATATCAGGGCCCACCTCAGGTACAAGCCTGGAGGAGGCACTAAAGTATTTGTTAAGTTAATTAAAGAAGGACAAAAAGAAGTGTATGTTTCATTTGAAAACATTGGCTTGGCCCTGGCAGGTTGGCTCAGTAGTAGAGTATCGGCTCAGTGTGTGGATGTCCTAGGTTCAATTTCCAGTCAGGGCACACAGGAGAAAAATCCATCTGTTTTTCCACCCCTCCCCCTCTCACTTCTCTCTCTCTCTCTCTCTCTCTCTCTCCCTCTTTCTCTCTCTCTCTCTCTTTCTTCCCCTTCTGCAGCCATGGCTCAATTGGAGTGAGTTGGCCCTGGGCACTGAGATGGCTCCATGGCTTCTGCCTTAGGCACCAGGAAGAGCTTGGCTGCTGAGCAAAGAGCTTGGCTCCTACATAAAGCCTTAATAAGATGTGAAATTATACTAAAAGTTATTAAGGTGTTATCAAGAGTAATAATTTTATATTAAACATAATATTGCAACAATTGTGTTCATGGAAAAACCTCAGAATGCCTTAAAGGTAGTACTAGTCATTGCCTAACAAGTTTATCCATTTAAATTATCCATGCATCCTATTAAAAAGTAACAACACCTGTAGTAGCTCATCTATATTTTTAAATTTATGAAAAGCGTTTATTTATTTAGGATTACATATGAATATCTTTAATCGTATAAACATAAAACCATTTTCTTTAGTTATACATGAATGTATTAGTGTTGTATATTTATTAATATTTTATTAAAAATTTTTTGGATATAAAATAGTAATTTTTAGGAATTTTAAAAAACATTTTTATCAGGTCTTTAATTTTCATCAGCCTTGAATTTCACATAAATTTAGAGTTGATCTCGCTGCACTCATAACAGCTATTAGCTCAGTTAAATAAAAATGCAGTGCAGAAATCGGCTAGTATTTCCCTCATTAACTCTGATTGCCTCTTTGACATGGAAATGCTGATGTCTTGATCATTATTCTGCTGCCAGACTGACCTCAGGCTAAAATATTTTCCTAATGACAAGTATTTTTTTTTTTTTAAATTTTCATTCCTTAACCATGTTGTTTCCAAAGGGTAGACAGGACTGTTTTAAATTGGTTTGCCCTATGAGGTAATTTTATTGCATGATACCCAGGTGAGTGGCCGCTGAAGAAATGGCACAGCAGATCTGGTCACCAGATGCCCTTCTTTTGCACTCTGGTCCAGGGTGCCATGACTCAAGAAGACTGGGAATTCAGACAGGAGGCTGCTGGTTGTGGTCTCTGTGATTCTATTCTTCTGGACTGTGCACCATCCCAAGCCTTAATTTCCACTTGGTATGACCATGATAACTTAGTGTCCTGTTCTCTAATGTTTGCTTATTAGTGTTCTCTTACTAACTAGCCCTGTCTGCTATTTGGAAAATTTTTATTGTGTGCCCAGAGAGAATGCCAGAATTATAAAACCTTGTCCTATAAAGATCTGCAGACATCCGCCAGCTGCTGTCTGTCCAGCATTCCATTGCTGTTATGTTCCCTCAAATGGACATTGTGTCCCTCTTCTCAAACCTCAGAGTCCACCTTGCTGACATTGCTTTGTTCCAGGAATCTATACATTGCTGCATTGAAGTTTTGCTAGAATATGTCATTTTACACCCATCCAGGAATCAATGTGTTGATTTACTGAGGACTTCTTGTGTTTGATGAGTTTTTGCTTCTTCCCAATGCTTCCTTGTCCTAATGAACTGCCTTTTTAGGTTCATGCCTTATAATAAATAACAATTTTGAATTTATGAACCACTGATTCACATACTTGCTTTGTGTCCTCAACCACATGTGATTTGAGATTTGAGAACTGGTTGTTTCTGTGTGTGTGCTAGATTCAATTTTAAGTTTTCAAACTCTTACAAACATACTTTGAATATCATAGAGGCTCAATAAATGTTTGTTAAATGCATGAATTTCCCAGACTGTAAATTTTTTAGATTTAGTTTCCCATTAGGGTAAAATTATGTTAATTTTGTCAAAGATAAGGCCTAGTATAGTCAAGCAGATAAAGTAGGTGCTCAACAGATATTTGCTTGGTGAAGAAATGAATGAGACATTCATATGTCCCATGGAGATGTTTTAATTTGAGGAAGACTCATTTAGATATGTGGAAGAGAAGTAGCAGCTTCATGAAACATTTAAGCACGATTTTAAGGAATGGGGAGACCAGCCTCAAGTATCAATGTGCAGAAGTCACACAACAGCATCGAATCATAAGAAAATGGGTAGTAAAAATGCTTCTTTCTTACTTCAGCAGCATTTTATTTTTCCCCCTTGCTCATAAGCATTTACTTCTTGATAAACTTACTGTGTGCATATTACCTATGAAAATTTTAAATGAAAGTGATTATTTAAAATCATATTAAAATTTACATGCCTTAAAATACACCATAAAAGTTTATAAGGCAGTGCTATCACAGATTGCACAAGTGAGATGTTTTCAAGTCGGACATAATTACATAAAGCTTTTATCCATCGTGTGCATGAAGTCCTTCAATAATTTAAAAACAGTATACGGCACAACAAATGTGACAATGTGACGTACATACACAATAAAACTACAATTTATTAGAATGCTCTAAAACTGTGTTCTTGTTAATTGAATTATATGGGTACTAAGATTAAGTAGAAGCATTTTTTTCTCTAGAATCATTGAGTACTTATTATAACTTAGTATAAGGGAGGGGGGGTGGAAGAGGATAAAGGGGTAAATGGTAATGAAAGGAGACTTGACAGTATAGTGAACAGTAGGTACAGTGCACCTTAAATCTTTGTAATGTTATTAACCAGTGTCACTCCAATAAAGTCAATTACAAAAAAATAGGTGGAAATGGGCAAAGGAAGGGGACAGCAAGACACTTTGCTTGGGGTGGAGGAGGCATGATGTGGTGTGCAGATGGTGTTATATTGAGTTGTATACTTGAATCCAGTATGGTTTTGCAAACTAATGTCATCCCCCGAATTTTATTTTTATTAAATTTAATGCAGTGACATTGATAAATCAGGGTAACATATGTTGAGAGAAAACATCTCCAGATTATTTTGACATTTAATTGTGCTGTATACCCCTCCTTCAAAGTCAAATTGTCTCCTGTCACCTTCTATTTGGTTTTCTTTGTGCCCCTCCCCTCCCCCACCCCCTCTCTCCTTCCTCGCCCCCTCCCCTTTCCCCCCACAACCCCAACCCCATTGCCATCACATTCTTGTTCATGTCTCTGACACTCATTTTTATGTCCCATTTATGCCATCTATGTATGGATTCATATAGATTTTAGTTTTTTCTGATTTACTTATTTCACTCCGTATAATGTTATCCAGGTCCATCCATGTTATTGTAAATGATCCGATGTCATCATTTCTTATGGCTGAGTAATATTCCATAGTATGTATGTACCAAAGCTTTTTAATCCACTCATCCTCTGACGGACACTTGGGCTGTTTCCAGATCTTTGCTATTGTGAACAATGCTGCCACAAACATGGGGGCGCATTTCTCCTTTTGGAGGCGTTCTATGGTGTTCTTGGGTTATATTCCTAAAAGTGGGAAAGCTGGGTCAAAAGGCAGTTCAATTTTCAGTTTTTTGAGGAATCTCCATACTGTTTTCCACAGTGGCTGCACCAGTCTGCATTCCCACTAGCAGTGCAGGAGGGTTCCCTTTTCTCCACATCCTCGCCAGCATTTATTCTGTGTTGTTTTGTTGATGAGCGCCATTCTGGCTGGTGTGAGGTGGTATCTCATTGTGGTTTTCATTTGCATTTCTCTAATGATTAGTGATGTTGAGCATTTTTTCATATGCCTATTGGCCATCTGTCCTCTTTGGAGAAGTGTCTATTCACTTCTTTTTCCCATTTTTTGATTGGATTGTTTGTCTTCCTGGTGTTGAGATTTACAAGTTCTTTATAAATTTTGGTTATAAACCCCTTATCAGACATAATGTCAAATATGTTCTCCCATTGTGTAGTTTGTCTTTTTATTCTGTTCTTATTGTCTTTGGCCATGAAAAAGCTTTTTAGTTTGATATAGTCCCATTTGTTTATCCTGTCTTTTATTTCCCTTGCCTGTGGAGATAAATCAGCAAATATATCGCTGCGAGAGATGTCGGAGAGCTTACTGCCTATGTTTTCTTCTAAGATGCTTATGGTTTCATGCCTTACATTTAAGTCTTTATCCATTTTGAGTTTATTTTTGTGAATGGTGTAAGTTGGTGGTCTAGTTTCATTTTTTTGCAGGTTGCTGTCCAATTTTCCCAACACTATTTGTTGAAGAGGCTGTCTTTACTCCATTGTATATCCTTACCTCCTTTGTCAAATATCAGTTGTCCATAGAGCTGTGGGTTTATTTCTGGGTTCTCAGTTCTGTTCCATTGATCTATATGCCTGTTCTTATGCCAGTACCAGGCTGTTTTGAGTAAAATGGCCTTGTAGTATAACTTGATATCAGGAAGTGTGATACCTCCCACTTTATTCTTCTTTTTTAAGATTGCTGAGGCTATTCATCTTCTTTTTTGGTTCCATATAAATTTTTGGAATATGTGATCTGTATCTTTAAGTATGTCATTAGTATTTTAATTGGTATTGCATTGAATTTATAGATTGCTTTGGGTAATATAGACATTTTAATGATGTTTATTCTTCCTAACCATGAGCACAGTATATGCTTCCACTTGTTTGTATCTTCCTTGATTTCTTTCATCAATGCTTTGTAATTTTCCGAGTACAAGTCTTTAGTCTCCTTGGTTAAGTTTACTCCTAGGTACTTTATTTTTTTTTGGTTGCAATACTGAAGGGGATTGTTTCCTTAATTTCTCTTTCTGATTGTTCATTGTTGGCGTATAAAAATGCCTCTGATTTCTGAGTATTGATTTTATATCCTGCCACTTTGCTGAATTCATTTATCAGGTCCAGTAGTTTTTTGACTGAGACTTTAGGGTTTTCTATATACAATATCATATCATCTGCAAATAATGATAGTTTTACTTCTTCTTTTCCAACTTGAATGCCTTTTATTTCTTCTTTTTTTCTGATTGCTGTGGCTAGGACTTCCAGGACTATGTTAAATAAGAATGGTGAAAGGGGGCACCCTTGCCTTGTTCCTGATCTTAAGGGTATTACTTTTAATTTTTGCCCATTGAGTATGATTTTGGCTGTGGGTTTGTCATGATGGCTTTAATCATGTTGAGGTATGTTCTCTGTATTCCCACTTTGCTGAGAGTTTTGATCCTGAATGGGTGCTGGATTTTATCAAATGCTTTTTCTGCATCTATTGAAATTATCATGTGGCTTTTCTCCTTCTTTTCATTTATGTGATGAATAACATTGATAGATTTGCAAATACTGTACCAGCCTTGCCTCCCCAGAATAAATCTCACTTGATCATGCTGTGTGATTTTTTCCATATATTGTTGGATCCGGTTTGCTAATATTTTGTTGAGGATTTTAGCATCTATATTCATCAGGGATATTGGCCTATAATTTTCTTTCTTTGTGTTGTCTTTGCCTGGTTTTGGAATCAGAATTATGCTCGCCTCATAAAAGGAGCTTGGAAGTCTTCCTTCCTCTTGAATTTTTTTAAATAGCTTGAGAAGGATAGGAGTTAGTTCTTTGATTAGTTGGTAGAATTCACTTGTGAAGCCATCTGGCCCAGGACTTTTCTTTGTTGGGAGTTTTCTAGGATAACTGTTTTGATTTCATTTGGTGTAATCGGTCTCTTTAGGTTTTCTGATTCTTTCAGACTGATTTTTGGAAGACTGTATGTTTCAAGGAATTTGTCCATTTCATCTAGGTTGTCTAGTTTCTTGGCATACAGTTCTTCATAGTATTTTCTTACAATCCTTTGTATTTCTGTTGTGTCAGTTGTTATTTCTCCCCTCTCATTTCTAATTTTATTTGAGTCCTCTCTCTCTTTTTCTTGATGAGTCTAGTTAAAGTTTCATCAATCTTGTTTACATTTTCAAAAAACAGCTCCTAGTGTCATTGATCCTCTGTATTGTTTCTTTAGTCTCTATGTCATTTACTTCTGCTCTGATCTTTATTATTTCTTTCCTTCTACTACATTTAGGCTTTACTTGCTGTTCTTTTTCTAGTTCTTTTAGATGCAGGGTTAAGTTGTTTATTTGAGCTTTTTCTGGCTTCTTAAAGTGTGCCTGTAGTGCTATAAACTTCCCTCTTAGTACTGCTTTTGCTGTGTCTCATAAATTTTGAGTTGTTGTATGCTCCTTCTCATTCATTTTTAGGAATTTTTTATTTCTTCTTTGATCTCATTCTTAATCCATTCATTATTCAATAACCTGCTATTTAGTTTCCATGTGTTTGAGAATTTTGGAGCTTTTCTGTTGTGGTTGATTTCTAGTTTCATGCCATTGTGATCAGAGAAAGTGTTTGATATGATTTCAATCTTCTTAAATTTTTTGAGACCACTTTTGTGCCCTAACATGTCGTCTATCCTAGAGATTGTACCATGAGCACTTTAAAAGAATGTATATTCTGCTGCTTTAGGGTGAAAGGTTCTGTAGATATCTATTAAATTGAGTTGATCTAGTGCGGTGTTTCCCAACATGGGGCCCATGCCCCAGAGGGGGGCAATTTGATAGTTAAGGGGGGCAATTTGAAAATGGACTCAACACGAATTTAACTCTTTCTCCCCGGGCCATTTAAATGCAATGCTAGATATCGGTGCCAAATTTAACAAAAAATGCAATTCTTAAATAATTGCGGTAATTAATTATTATGTATAATTTCATTTGACGAGACCAAAATATCTACTGGGTGATTGGCGTCGTCAAGTAAGCTTCATCCTGGGTTTACCGTGGAGCATGCCATCTGCCGTGGGGAACCATGGACGTTTTAAAAACTTGCTAAACAACGCAGTTATTCTCACCTAGTTGGCCCATCGCAACTTCTGTAGTGTTTCACATCATTCAGTTGGTGTTAATTTGAAATAAGTGTCAGTCAAAACTGTTGTAAAAGCTTGTTGATTTAATAAATATACATATATATTGTATAGATATAACTGGTAAGTATTTCATTTTATTTTTATCAATATTAAACTCTTTATTAAATACTTCTTGCATCGGGGCTAGAAAGCACTAATATTTTATAAATATTATTGGGGCTATAATAGTGCATGCACGACAATTTTAATTTTAGAAGCATAACTTTCCAGAAAATTTTGTCAAGTGGAAAAAATATAGATACTTTTTGATTTGCGGTGGTAGTGTAGTAAATGTGTTATATACATTTAAATAAATATGAATTTTTAGTATACATTTACTCTATATCACATTGAATATATTTTAACACATATTTTAATATTAGTTTTTAATTGATCTTATTTTTATTTCTTATAGCCCATAGTAAAATGAGTGGTGCAAGCAAGAAAAAAACTCGTCAATATTCGGAGGAATATTTAAAATTTGGGTTCATATCTGCTGTTCACGATGAGCAGATTCCTTTCTGTCTTTTATGCCAGCAATGCTTGACCAATGAATCAATGAAACGAGGTCATCTTGAGGCGCATTTGAAGGCAAAACATAGTGCTCATATTAATTCAGATTTGAGTTACTTTAAAACTTTAAAGAAAAATTTTGAAAAAAGAACAACATTAAAGTCTCTATTTACTGCTCATACTTCAACTAATAATCGTGTTCTTGAGGCTAGTTATGAAATTTCTTTATTCGTCACTAAAACTGGAGAAAATCACACTATAGGAGAGAATTTAATAAAACCATCAATATCAGCATTTCTTAAAACGGTTCTTGAAAAAGATGACAAATATGTAAAGGCTATGCTACTCAGTGACAATACTGTTAGCAGAAGAATAGACAAAATGAGTGAGGATATTGAAAAACAACTTATTGAAAAGCTGAAAACAAGAAAATTCTCCTTGCAAATGGATGAATCAACTTTGAGAGACAGTGAGGCAGTATTGATAACTTATGTAAGATATATTGATAAAGGACATTTTGCTGAAGAAATGTTGTTCTGTAAAAGATTAGAAAGCACCACTACCTCCAAAGATATATATAAGTTAAAAAACTACTTAGATGTCAATGATATACCCATGAAAAATATAACATCTTGTGCTGCAGATGATGCTCCCAATATGATGGGCAAGAAAAATGGCTGCTTAAAATTGATGAAAGATGCGAATCCAGAAATGATTCTTGTGCATTGTGTTATTCATAGGGAAAACTTGGTAGCTAAAAACATCTCGCCTGTTCTGAATGAAGTATTACATACAGTAATAAAGTGTGTTAATGCTATTAAAGCTAGTGCCAAATGTGAGCGTCTTTTCAAGCTATTTTGTGAAGAACAAAATGAAGACCATGTGAGACTTTTACTTCATACTGAAGTCAGATGGCTATCTAAAGAAAACTGTTTGAAAAGATTTATGGAACTGTTTGATACTCTTAGTGATTTTTTAAGTGACAAACCTGAAATGAAGTATTTGTTAACAATAGATGGTAAAGCATTTGTGAGTTATTTAGCCGATATCTTTGAAAAACTAAATATATTAAATAAACAACTTCAAGGAACAAATAAAACTCTTGTCCATGCAAAAGCAAAGATATTTGGTTTTATTACCAATATTGAGTTATGTCAGAAACATATTAACAACACAAACTTTAAACAGTTTCATTGGCTCCGAAAATGTGAAGTAACTGATACCGCTTTACTTGTTATTGTCAATCATTTGAATATTCTATCGGCTGATTTAAAAGAAAGATTTTCTGATTTAAAACAAATTGATTTACCAACATGGATGATGCAGCCAATGTTAGTGGATTTGTCTGATATATCAAATATGCAGTATCAAGAAGAACTCGCAGAATTGCAAAATGATGAGTCAGTTAAAGCTTTATTTAATATCAAAGGAGCGATGGCATGGCTTTGTGAGGAAGCAGAAATCAAATACCCAAATTCAACCAAAAGTGCAAGAAAACTATTGCTACCATTTCCATCTTCATTTTTAGCTGAATGTGGATTTAGTGCTGTAAATGATTTACTGGTAAAAAAAAGAAATCAGCTGGATATAACACAACGTGGAGACTTGAGACTAAAGCTAACCAAATTGGAACCTAATATAAAATCTCTGTGCAGCAAGCATCAAGCGCAAGGATCACACTAAATTAAAATAATAAATTAATATACAAAAATCTGTATTAAAATTATTTGGAATTTAAATTTCTGTTTTTCATTATATGTTTTGAAATTTTACTTACTGTGTTTTGTTAACAATTTCATAGTGATTTCTTCCTAGAACCTATCATTTATGTTTATTAAGTGAACAAATAAATTTTTTAATGTTAAAAATTATGTATGTTACATAGGGGGGGAACATAAAAATTTTAGAAAGGTTAAGGTGGGGCATGGCACAAAAAAGGTTGGGAAACACTGATCTAGTGTGTCCTTTAAGTCTGCTGTTTCTTTGTTAATTTTCTTTCTTGAGGATCTATCTAGTGATATTAGTGGGGTATTAAAAACCCCTACTATTATAGTGTTGCTGTTGATCTTGCTCTTTATATCCATCAAAGTCTGCTTTATATATTTAGGTGCACCTATATTAGGTGCATAGATATTTATAATAGTTATATCTTCCTGTTGGATTGCTCCCTTTATCATTATGTAGTGGCCTTCTTTATTTCTTACTATATTCTTTGTTTTAAAGTCCATTTTGTCTGATATAAGTATTGCTACCCCAGCTTTTTTTTTCATTTCCATTTGCATAAAATGTTTTTTTCCATTCTTTTACCTTCAATCTATGTGCATCTTTTGTTTTAAGGTGTGTCTCTTGTAGACAGCATATGTACGGGTCCTGTATTCTTATCCATGCAGCTACCCTATGTCTTTTGATTGGATCAGTTAATCCATTTACATTTAGGGTTATTATTGACATGTAGTTGTTTATTGCCATTTTATTCTTTAAAGCTGTATTCCTCTTTTGCTATATTTTTTCCCCACTTTGATCTGTTTACACCATGCCCCTTAACATTTCCTGCAGCATTGGTTTGGTTGTAATGAATTCCTTGAGTTGTTTTTTGTTTGGGAAACTTTTTATTTCTCCTTCAATTTTAAACTATAGCCTTGCTGGATAAAGTAGTCTTGGTTGTAGGTTCTTGTTCTGCATTACTTTGAATATTTCTTGCCATTCCCTTCTGGCTTCAAGTGTTTCTGTTGAGAAGTCTGATGTCATCCTTATAGGGGCTCCTTTGTAGGTGATAGCCTTTTTTTCTCTCACAGCTTTTAATATTTTCTCTTTATCACTTAGCTTTGGTATTTTAATTATGATGTGTCTTGCTGTAGGTTTCTTTGGGTTTCTTTTTAGTGGAGTTCTCTGTGCTTCTTGAATTTGTTAGAGTTTCTCCTGCATTAATTTAGGGAAGTTTTCAGCTATGATATGAATGAACTAAGCCTCTATCCCTTGTTCTTTCTCTTCTTCTTCAGGAACCCCTATGATGTGGATGTTATTTCTCTTCATGTTGTCACAGAGCTCTCTAAGAGTTTCCTCAGACTTTTTGAGTCTCTTTTCTTTTTTCTTCTCTGCTTTCATGCCTTCATTCCAGTTGTCCTCCAACTCGCTGATTCGATCCTCAGCTGTATCCATCCTGTTTTTAATTTTTTCCATTGTGGTCTACATTTCTGATATTGTATTTGTCATCTCCAACCGATTCTTTTTAAATATTTCAATATCCTTTTTTATACTTGCTATTTCTTTATTTAGGTGTTCGTTATGACCATCCATTGTTCTTCTAAGATCCCTAAGCATCCTTATAATCATTATTTTAAACTCTGCGTCTGGAAGTTTGATTATTTCCATATCATTCAGTTCATCTCCTGAAGGTCTCTCTTGTGGTTTCATTTGGATTGCACTTCTTTGTCTTCTCTTTGTGCCTACCCAGGGTGTTTTCTTTGTAGAGCTGGTTAAGTCTAGGCTTGGTGTTGTCTGCCTCTAGTTTTTACTTGTGTTGTTTCTAAGTTCTTGGGTTGGCATCAGCTATTATTTGTAATCCACTTTAGGATTTGGGTCACTTTGAAGTCTTGATTTGTTTGTTTTCTTAAAAGGTGATTGGCTTGTTTGCTGATTTCAGCAGGGGGCTTATTTGAAAGTGTATTCAGGAATGTGGTGGGTGTGACCTGAGGCTCTGAAGTCCTCTTCTGCCAGTTAATCTCTCTGGGGTCAGGTTAATTTCTCAGCTTCAGTAAGGGGAGGTGTATCTCAGATCTCCAAGGAGACCTGAGTTACTGCCCCTCCTCCCTACTTCTTGTTTTCAGCTGTGTCTTTTTATGCTGATTGGAGCTGGAGATATGTCTGTATCTCTGTGACCTGGAAGTACTTTTGTATTTTGCTCTGTGGAAGGATCAGCCCCTCCCCCAGTTATGGCCGCCTCTAGCACTGAATGAGTCAGCTTTTTATGTTATCACCTATATTCCTCTCCCCCTCACCATCTGTCTCTCTCTTTCTCCTTTCTTTTTGGAAGACAAGCAGGCCCTTTCAACACACCTTGTTCCCTGGTCTCCAGGTAAGTGGCTATGAGCAGTATTTACTGCTCTTTTCCTTGGAGCTGAGAGCCCAGCCTCACCCTCACCCCACCCCCGTTCCTGTAAGCAGGGGAGATTCGGGCACTCTCTACCAGGTTTGTTGTGGCTTCTTCTTTGCTCCTTGATTTTTGAAAGCTGTTCTTGTAGTCCAGATTTGTTTTTTCATGCTGATTGTTCACAAATTAGTTTATAATCCAGTTCAGTGGTGTGAGCTGTGTGTCTGTGCATCTGCCTACTCTGCTGCCATCTTCAGGTCCCTGATCTCATTCTTAATCCATTCGTTATTTAACAACCTGCTATTTAGTTTTCATGTGCTTGAGAATTTTTGAGCTTTTCTGTTGTGGTTCATTTCTAGTTTCATGCTGTTGTGATTGGAGAAAGTGCTTGATATGATTTCAATCTTCTTAAATTTGTTGAGGCCACTTTTGTGCCCTAACATGTGGTCTATCCTAGAGAATGTACCATGAGCACTTGAAAAGAATCTGTATTCTGCTGCTTTAGGGTGAAAAGTTCTGAAGATATCTATTAAATCGAGTTGATCTAGTGTGTCCTTTAAGTCTGCTGTTTCTTTGTTAATTTTCTTTCTTGAGGATCTATCTAGTGATGTTAGTGGGGTATTAAAATCCCCTACTATTATAGTATTTCTGTGGATCTCACCCTTTAAATCCATCAAAGTCTGCTTTATATATTTAGGTGCTCCTATATTAGGTGCATAGATATTTATAATAGTTATATCTTCCTGTTGGGTTATTCCCTTCATCATTATGTAGTGGCCTTCTTTATCTCTTACTATATCCTTTGTTTTAAAGTCCAATTTGTCAGCTTTTTTTTTCATTTCCATTTGCATGAAATGTTTTTTTCCATTCTTTTACCTTCAATCTATGTGTATTTTTTGTTCTAACGTGTGTCTCTTGTAGACAGCATATGTACGGGTCCTATTTTCTTATCCATGAAGATATCCTATGTCTTTTGATTGAATCATTTAATCCATTTACATTTATGGTTATTATTGATATGTAGTTGTTTATTGCCATTTTATATTTTAAAGCTGTATTCTTTTTTTGCTATATATTTTTTCCACTTTGATCTGTTTACAACAGGCCCCTTAACATTTCCTGCAGAATTGGTTTGGTTGTAATGAATTCCTTGAGTTGTTTTTTGTCTGGGAAGCTTTTTATTTCTCATTCGATTTTAAATGATAGCCTTGCTGGATAAAGTAGTCTTGGTTGTAGGTTCTTGTTCTGCATTACTTTGAATATTTCTTGCCATTCCCTTCTGGCTTCAAGTGTTTCTGTTGAGAAGTCTGATGTCATCCTTATAGGGGCTCCTTTGTAGGTGATAGCCTTTTTTTCTCTCACAGCTTTTAATATTTTCTCTTTATTGCTTAGCTTTGGTATTTTAATTATGATGTGTCTTGGTATAGGTTTATTTGGGTTTCTCTTTAATGAAGACCTCTGTGCTTCTTGAACTTGTGAGAGTTTTCCTGCATTAATTTAGGGATAGGGAAGTTTTCAGCTATGATATGATTGAACAAAGTCTCTATTCCTTGTTCTTTCTCTTCTTCTTCAGGAACCCCTATAATGTGGATATTATTTCTCTTCATGTTGTCACAGAGCTCTCTAAGAGTTTCCTCAGACTTTTTGAATCTCTTTTCTTTTTTCTTCTCTGCTTTCATGCCTTCATTCTAGTTGTCCTCCAACTAACTGATTCGATCCTCCGCTCTATCTATCCTGTTTTTAATTCCTTCCAATGTGGTCTTTATTTCTGATATTGCATTTGTCATCTCTGACTGATTCTTTTTTATACTTTCTATTTCTTTATTTAGGTGTTCATAATGACCATCCATTGTTGTTCTAAGATCCCTAAGCATTCTTACAATCATTATTTTGAACTCCACATCTGGAAGTTTGATTATTTCCATATCCCTCATTTCATCTCCTGAAGCTTTCTCTTGTGTTTTCATTTGGATTGCACTTTTTTGTCTTCTCATTGTCTGTGTTTGGGTGTTTTGTTTGTAGAGTTGGTTGAGTCTAGGCTTGGTGTTGTCTGACTCCAGTTTTTAGTTGTGTTATTTCTAGGTCTTCTTGGGTTGGTATCAGCTATTATTTGTCAAAAACTTGAGAAAAAAAATTTTAAATATAAAACAAAAAATAACCTACTATATCAATAGCCTTCTAACTGGTCCACTTATCTTCTACTCTTGCCCTCCTACCATCAACATGCTTCACAACAACCACTGATATTTTTAATACCTAACTTAGGTACCATTGCTTCTCATTACATTAAAGTTGAAATACAATATTTTTACCATGGGAAATAACTAAGGGTGGGAACTATAACTATAGGTCATGCCAAAGGTTTCTTAACCTAAAGTGCATATTGGAATCACCTAGTGAATACAACCATTCTAATCTTAAGGTCCCCCTCCCATAGATATTCATTTAATTGGTTTGGTTGCAGCACAATCATGTGCATATTTTAATAGTTCCAGGAGATGTTATTGCACAGCCAATGTTGAGAACCACTGTGTCAATGAGTTTGGTTTTCATTGTGAGAGAGGATAGGCAACAATTGATGGATTTTAAACAGAGAGACAACAAGATCAGAATTAGTTTAGGGAAGATAAAACTTTTTGGGGGGAGGGGTTGTTTTTCTAAAGTGAGAAGCAGAAAAGCAGATAGATAAACTCTGGCATGCGCCCCAATGAGGATTCACTCAGCAAGTACCCTACTGGCAATGCTCTGCCCATCTAGAGTCATTTCTCCACTGCTTGTCAATTGAGCTATTTTAGCACTTGAGGCAGAGACCATGGAGCCATCATCAGCACCCATAGCCAGCTTACCCCAACTGATCCATGGCTGCAAGAGGGCAAGAGAGTGAGAGAGATAAAGGAAGGAGAAGGGGAAGAGTGGAGAAGCAGATAGTGCTTTCTCCTGTGTTCCCAGACTGGGAATCAAACCCAGAACATCTACATGCTGGGCCAATGCTCTATCACTGAGCCAACTGGCCAGAGTAAAAGATGAAACTTTCAAAATTTACCCCTTACATACAATTTTTTATTGCAAACAGAAAAAGACAGTGGCATTTACCACCTCTTTTGTTAATACTTGAGTCATTTTAACATATTTTAATAAAGAATAGCCACTCATCTAGAATTTATAAGATTAATGATGCTATTGAATCAGTATTAGTCAATGACCACTGTATCCATGCCACTAAGATGCCACAGCACGTTGCTAATTATAGTAACTTACTTGTTTATTCAGCAATATGTCTTATGTTTTTACTATATGCCAGGCACTATGCTACATGTAACAGAAAAATGAACAATCACAGCTCTACTGACAGAAAAATGCATAAAAAATTTAGTGAGAGAGTAAGAAATTCCATAGGAATAAAAATAAGGAGGACATAATCTGTACTTGATGTCCAAAGAAGCATCAGTTATAAAAACTTTAAAAGGACCATCTGTTCTAGGACTTTATAGACTGTTGGAGACAGACTAAGCAGAGAGGAGCAGCTAAATCTTCACATTTGGGGCAATGGCAGTAGGTCTGGGCTGGAGAAAACATGAGAAGGTATGATGTTGAGAACTTAGTGAGAAATCAAGAACATAGAGCAGTGATTTTCAACTGGTGTGCTGCAAGAAATTTTAAAAGATACAATACCTGGCTATTTAGTCAAGGGTACTGGCCACTTTTCTCTTAGATTGTCAAATAAAAAAAAATAAACCAAAAACAACAGTCAACACAACAATAGCTATCTGTTGTGAATTTCCTGTCTTGAGTCATAAATACATAGGTCTTATAATAGAGTTGCATCTTATTGGACATGACACATAATAAGTCTGTATCTGATTGGTTAATTCTTGTTTCCAGAAATCCTTATATATAAGTATAGGCACCTGATTTTTTTTAAGTTAGTTTGAAGCAAAAAGGGTAGATAATTACTATTTCTTTTTGTAAATTAATCAAAATTATACCCATTTTTTTTAGCAAGTCAGCAAAAAAATATATTTTTGTTGTGTCTCATGATTTTAAAAATTATTATATTTATTGATTTTAGTGAGAGAGAAAGGGAGAGAGTGAGAGAGAGACAGAAACATCAATCTACTCCTGTATGTGCCCTGACCAGGAATCAAACTGGTAACCTCTGTGCTTCCAGATGATGCTCTAACCCAGTGGTCCCCAACCTTTTTTGGGCTACAGACCAGTTTAATGTCAGAAAATATTTTCACTGACTTGCCTTTAGTGTGGGACAGATAACTGTATCACATGACCGAGACAAGAGTTAAGAGTGAGTCTTAGATGGATGTAACAGAGGAAATCTGGTCATTTTTTAAAAATAAAACATTGTTCAGACTTAAATATAAATAAAATGGAAATAATGTAAGTTATTTATTCTTTCTCTGCGGACCAGTACCAAATGGCCCACGGACCGGTACTGGTCCGCAGCCCGGGGGTTGGGGACCACTGCTCTAACCAACCAAGCTATCTGGCCAGGGCTAGAATCTTAGTAATTAGTTTATGTGTGCTGTAAATTGAAAAGGGTTGAAAATCGCTGGCATAGAGAATAGGGTGTGCTAGAAAGGATAGTGCAGATAATAATTAAAAAGGAATTCGCATTATCTCAATCTCCTAGGAGCTTTCATTTTTTACAATAATTCTTTGATATTTAGAATAAAAGAATAGGTTTAGTTTGGTAATGTTTCAAATCTAGAAATAAAGTTCAAAATTTGAGAGTTAAGCGTTTTGGGTAAAAAATGGAATGGCTCAGGGTAACAGATAATGCTAGCTTCTACTTCCCTCTAGGTTAGCAGTAAATCCATATGCATATGACAACACATGTGGATAAAAGTCATTCCCATTGCACACAAAGAGTGTCCATGATATCAGCCTGCTTTAACACATTCTCATTGGCTGAAAATTTCTGTCTAATCTAGGGATCCGAAACTACTTCCTGTGAGCCAAATTTAGCCCATTGCCTGTTTGGAAATAAAATTTCACTAGAAAACAGCCATTCTCATTCATTTACACATTGTCTATGAATGTGCTCCCCCTATAATGAAAGGCTTGGGTTTGAGTATTTGTGACAGAGACCATATGGGCAGCAGACCTAAAATATTTACTACCTGGAGCTTTACATAAAAAAAAAAAAAGCCAACCAGTGATTTAACCCAGGAGTAGAAGCTCAATTAAGATGAAAATTGGTTCACTGAGAAGGATAATTCCTTCTAGCACAGTCACTGTTTAACATGTTTACACAGTTTTGGGTGGTGAGTAAAGACACAAGCTCTGGAACCACATACACTGCATTCAAACCCCCAGTGCTGCCACTTACCAGTTGTGTAAGAAGCTTGAGAAGGTTTGTAAACTTTCTCAAGTTCTAGACAGGGTCACAGAGTTGAGTTGTGAAGACCATTCATTACATAGCTCCAGGGGCAACATTCATGTCATAGTCTATATGATTGATGACCATGGAGTTACATAGAATACAATCTGTAGGCCTCTATGTGATTTACTTATCTTTTAGGTAAGGCCAATAATTACATCTTTCTCATAGACACAGAGTATGCACTCAATAAATAAACTTACTATGCAGATGGCTAGTTGTCTCGCTAAATCTCTTTTTCACTTTCTTTCTTTCTATGATAGTTTTAGTCAGACATAAGCCATCTGGTTCAGGTCCATATTTCCTAGTTTCCCTTGTAGTTAAGTGTGGTTACATAATTCAATTTGCGACAAGGTATACGAGTAGAAAGCATAAGTACTTCCACATTATCTCTGAGTTAAGATTACTTTCTTTCCCTGGAGTGTGACTTTTTCTCCTTCTCATGGTATGTCAGAAGGTATAGCAGAAAATTGTCATTGACTGTGCAGGTAAAGACAGCACCTTAGGGAGATGGAGAAACAAAAAGATGGTAGAAATCTAGATTCTTGAATGACCTGAGAAGTAGAATTTCCATGATAGACTACACAGAACCAAAGTATGAGAAATAAAGATATATTCATTTAGGCTACAATAATTTAAACAGCTTTATTGATTTATAAAATTGACAAACGAAACAATAATTGAACATATTTAAACTATACAATTTGATATATTTTGATTTATGTATATACCTACGAAACAATCACCACAGTCATAATAATGAATGAATCCATCATCCCCCAAAGGTTCCTGTGCTCCGTTGGAAACATTCCCAGATGCCTATCTCTTGGCTTCCCATTAATCACCAGTCTACCACTATTCAGTAGTTCCCCTATATTCATGGTTTCGGTTTTTGGAGTTTCAGTTACCCATGGTCAATCATGGTTCAAAAATGTTAAATGGAAAATGCCAGAAATAATTAAAATTACATACCATTTCAAGTAGGGTGATGAAATCTTGCACTGTCCAACTATGTCCAACCTGGGATATGAATCGTCCTTGTCCCGTCTAGCTATGCAGTACATGCTGTCCATGCTGGTCATTCAGCAGCTGTATGGCTTATCAGATTGGTTAACAGAGAGAAAGAAAGAGACCACAGCCATATTACTTTTATTTAAAAGTATTTGTATTCTTATTTAATTTCTAAATACACCACATAAATTTATAATTTAACATCTTAATTGTAACATTCTAATAAAAACTATCAAGATCGGTATTAATTATTCAAACATTGAGTGTTTATTATCTTGACTATACAGATGAAGAAACTGAGGCCAGAGGAATTCAATAGCTTTTCCAACACCATACAGCAAAAAATAAAATAAATTCAAATTGTGACCGTGCTACAAGTTAAAAGATAATGATGAAGAGAAAGGCTGGAATCTAGTCAGATGTTTTCCAGGGAACTTCACAGTGCAATAATGTTAAGAGAAAATTAATTGGAAGCCAGTTAAATAATGGAGAAATAATGCTCACACACAGGGAATAGGAAGTGAGAAGGCCCAAGTGTGTAAAAGCCTGGCGTGTTCACACAAAGAAAAGGAGGCCAGTGTGACCTCAGTGTTAAGGAAGGACAAAGAGAAAAAGAGATATTGCTGGAGAGAAATGCAGGGTCCAGATGGTTCAGTGCCTTTGGCCACGTTGAGAAATTTTAATTTCACTATAGGTGCAAAGGGAAGTCACTGAAGCTTTTAAACTGAGGCCATGGTTTCTCTGCTTTTTATGTCTCCTCTTCCGTCTTTTTCAAACTAGTGCATTATATGTGTTGGACAGTGAATAAAGATCAGAGTTGAATTGACTGGCTGTCTTTAAATTACCAATAGAGAAGGAGGGATTTTTATTTTATTATTATTATTATTTTTACTTTATTGCTTCTTTGTTATTAGAGAGAGGACACAGGACACACAGAAATAACAAGCAATAATATAGATTAGCTAAACATATTTCAGAACTTTGTCAGTGTTAATGCCAATAATTTATTACCCCACAACCACGCCACTATCCATGTATTTGAAGAAGTAAGTAACAACAATGTTACTTAAAATGACAAGGTCAGCCATAGGTCCATATTTCTAAAAACTGCCAGCCTAAATTAAATAAAGAGTCTAGCTTTTTCTCAACTCATAGTTTCCCTGTTTGTATTTCACAAAAATGAGTTATATCTGCCTTTAGGAGAAATACATTATTGAAAAAAAAAGTTCATTTAGCAATTCATTTAAACCAGAAAATGTATATCAGAGCAAAACAAAAATAGATTTGCCTCTGATATATAGAACTGCTGAAAGCAGGGGAGGAAGGGAAATACTTCCAGCAATTCTTTTCATACCTCTCTTAGAAGAATAAACCTGGAGTCACTGTTATCAGACCAGACGAGAGTTTGGATCCAGAATCAATGAGATTAAAAATGAGAGTTTGGAATCAGTTCAAGATTTACTCCCAAGAAGGCTAGTAAGTCAGTCATGCAAAGGAAAGTATAGAGACTCTACTGGGAGTCAAAGAATGAGGTCCTGGCTGCCCTCTTGTATCTTAAAGAGAAGCACCCCAAGCTCAGTGCTGATAGCAGTCCCTATAGAATGAACAATCACCATAGCAAAGTCACGTGGAATCATGAGCTATCTCTCCCATGTACCCTCAAGACACAGAGCACTTGAATACATTTTTAAGAACATCTAAGATCAGACCTTTGCAGCTTGTCTCTGCAGGATGAATGTTCAAGTGACAAGTCTTAATTTTTTTGTTCTGCTGAGACTGGGGCAATTTTTTCTTAACCCAGCCTTCACTGCAAGGCTGAAGAGTTAGTTCCACATGTGTCCATCTATCTAGGGGTATTCCATGGCCAACCAGTCATAGTCCTCCACAGTAACGTACACCAAGCTAACAGTGATCAATCCTTCAAACCTGGTACTATGTGTTTTATTGTTTATGGAAGTGATATCTTGAACAAATCAGTAAAAATATAAAGAAGGAATTGGTGCTCATCTAGTCCCATATCCTCCTTAAAAAGAACAAATGATGGCTAACTCAATAAAATACAGGGAAATAGATAGCATTAGGACAGGGATGTTGTAGTCTGTAGCATTAGCTAGAAATAATTCTAGCTGAAAAGTGTTCTCATGATCACCTTATAAGTAATTTTAACCTGCATACATGTAAATTTCAGAAATGAAACCATGTACACTGCTCACAAAAATTGGGGATATTTTATCGCTTCATTTTCATTTTGAAATGTCCCCTATATTTGAATACTCTATATTACTGTGGAGGCAAGATTAAACCCGTGCTAACCAAGCAAATCGCTGCCTATTTAGCAGTTACCTGATCCCACTAACTGAACAAGAAGTTCTTTTCTCTTTGAGAGCAGAAGGTGCTAGACATCTTTTTGTTTCCTGTTAGATGTTCTTTTTCTCACAAAACATTGTTGCACAAGTTGCATAAGTTTTGGAAAATTAAACTCCCCAATATATATATTTTAAATCCCTTTTGTTCCACAACACAATTACATGCTACAATAAGTGAGCTCATAACAAGTCATCGGCATCATTATATTATTCGGTCCTCCTAATAATTTATGACAGCAGGTTACCCATTTATAGGTGTTATCTATTCAAGGCATCAGAATTGAATTAGATAGAAAGAGTCTAACTGTTGTCTCCCTATCTACATACATCCTGAGAGGAAGTAGAAATATCTAATATGTGAATAATGCTTTATATATAGTTTACAAAGTGCTTACACCAAGTTATGTGACATAACATTATATAAACATAAAAACTGATACTCAGAGTGGTTAACTGACTTTTCCAATATTATCCTGCTAAAAATTATAAAACAGAAGTCAAACCTAGGGGTGCTTTCCACAATCCTAAGTGTGAGTCCCCAACTACATGCATAAGTGGCAGAGGAATGAATTGCATCTTATGAAGGGAGCCTCAGAGCAGCCTGCCAATATTTTAACTAGTACAGTTCCCTGGCCTTATTTTCTGAAAGCAATATTAATACATATTATCAAATAAATATTTAATCCCACACTGCATGTGCTGCCCTCACATGATCTATCCATTTATCAATACATATAAAATATATCATCATTTATTTTTCAAACTAACAAGCAAAGGAAGAAGTTCCAGCAAATTAGTTTTCAGAGTAAATGACACCAGTTATTCTATGCATTGTATTATTTGTAAATATTGGCAAATGCCATAGCAACATGTTCCAGCAGCAACATTCTCAATGAAAACATAAAGAAAATAGTAGTTAGTCATTCCCTCCAAATACTTAGTTATGGGTATGGATTAGCCTTACACTATTAATGAGTAAACCAAATAGAACATAAATTTAAATATTTTCTATTATAAAATGAAATAAAAAGAAATGTCATAGTTACTATGAGATGTGTTTTTGATTGCATAAGTTTAATAACTTCAAGTTAGCAATGTCACTCATTACTTATTCTGACCTTATCTTTCTGAAATAATCCTATCCTACTGCCCCAGTGAGCAAACTGTAGCCTAAATATCTTCACAACTGTTCCCTTCACTTCCCGCCCCACTCACTACCACCCCTGCCCTGAGATTTCTGCTACAGCTTGACCAGACCAATGCAGAGACTAACAAATGGGTTTCATCTATAGCAGCCCAACAAAGAGATTCAGCTGCAAAAGACAGCGTGCACCAGAGTGTCCTTCAGAAATCGGAACAACTCGATAACAAAAGAAGATCTAGTCAGCGATGAGCATTGCTTTGAAAGGTTTATAGACCTAGTTTATGGAAGCAATTAAAATAGTCTAAGCCTTTGAAAGTTATACAAAAAAAAGAATTTCAGGGGAAGGTGTTTGGGAGACAGATGAGAAGGGGTCTGAAACCCAGGCAGAAGCAAGATGCTGGAGGCCTCTGACATTAAAAGACAAGCAGCTTCTATCTCTCCCTTCTTTGAAATTCCTGACCACATTTAACTCTCAGCTGTGGATAGATGTGGACTCTCTAGATGCCTTACAATAAATTTCCTTCTTCATGATTAAATTTGAGTGAGTTTTTGTTACAACTGAAAAATATATACTAACTAGAACATGAATTAATTCCATCGAGAGTCTGGGTATGTGGGGGGATCCTCTCAAGTTATCTTTACATCCATGAACAGAAACAAAAACAAGCAAAGTGTTTTCATTTTTTTAAGTACCAGTGCATCACAGTTTCAAAGGAGGGAAGAGAGACGCTGAGAAAGAATACCGTAAATGGGAGAGGCCCTTTATTTTTTATTAAGGTATCTTGATTAGCAATTTATTTGTTACTAAAAAATCATGACTATGCCATCTATCTAGTTAATCATATAGAAACGGTATGCCCTAAAAGGTTAGCAGAGATCTTGTAGGCTGATCCAGCCACACATTCAATTCTTATTTGGAATGAAAAGTCAACACTTTGCATGCTATTTCCTATGGTAGATGTCCACTGTTAATATTTATGCTGAGTTTAAGAATAAGTAAAAAGAAGTACCTAATCTGAATGAGTACATTATTGGTTACAAAGGAATAATAACAACATGAGCAAGAAAACTGGGACTGCAAGTTTTGCATTTCAAGAAAACCTCAATTTTTTTTATAAAGCTATTTGTGGAAGAATGATTACCTGGGAAGTTGCACCAGGGCAGGAGTTTCTATTTATACAATTATTGAATAAATTGTGTGCCTTTTTTCCTTTTTTTTTTTGTATCTATTGGGGTAATGGTGGTTAACAGAATATACCGGTTTCAAATGCACAACTCTACAACACATCATCTGTATACTGTATTGTGTGTTCACCACCTCAAGTCAAGTCTCCGCCCATCACCATTTATCCTTCCTATACCCTCCCCTCACCTGCCCCTATCCCCATCGACATTCACCACACTGTTATCTGTGTCCATAAGTCTTTTTCCTTTTGTTCTATTTTGCTCAATCTCTCTTAAATTAGGCACTTTTAGAGTTATCAGTTTCACTCTTCAACTTTATATTTGTTATGAATAAATCATTTTGCTCAAGAAAGGCCACACTGAAGTTTTCTTAGTTATATTAGTGCAGAACGTGATGAGAAAATCTCTGAAAACACATTTCCTTATTAAAAAACTGTTTATTTTATGAAATTCACTGACCATCAGCCACTGGTTATATTTTATGTTTATTGGGACCTTAATGACAAGCAAGAAGTATTTTATACACTTCTCAGGAAATTCTAGGTGCTTTTATGGGGCATTTTTTGATTCTGCAACCCAGGATTTATTCACCTCAATTTATCTCTGATTTTAAAGGAATATAAACAATAAAATTACAAGAAAGTTGTTGCCAAGACATTTTTATAATGCACATTTTGATAATCAATATAGATATTTCATGGGCTTAAATTATTAATAATATAATGGATTTTGAACTTATCAAAGGTATGATACTTTATAATAACATTTCCCAAAAGAGGCATTTATTTTTTATAACTTGATATAGAATAATAAACTTCTCTGAAATAAACAGCAACTGCCAAGCTTCTTGCCTAAAAACTTAATATACTGCTTATAAAAATTAAGGGGTATTTCAAAATGAATATGAAGTGATAAGAAAAAGTATTTGATTTTTTTTTTATTAAACAAGAACATCAGAAAAGCAAGACAAGTCAAACAAAGTTGTTTGATTATGCAAATGAGATAAAAAATCAACTTTTATTTCATTGGTGAAAATGCACTATACGGGAGGCTGAAAGTACTGGAGTATCTGCACATTCCCTGACCCCCTACTTTTTGTGAGCAGTTAGTAAAAATTTTGAAAGACTGCAAAGTCACCTCAAGATAACATATTTGTACTGCTTATGTAAAATGAAGACATCTATTACAAAGCATTATGATGTGTATAGCTTTGAAGCCAATACATATATTTTACCTAAGAAACTACAATTTATAAATAAAGCTTGTAGTTTAGAGACCTTAACTGAGGTAAGCATAAATAATTTATATTCATCTCTGTTGAATGCCTCATTCTCTGGCATGTTAAGTGATCCAATTATCTGGACCAGACAAGTGCTACATTTTCATTTGCTTGGGCGATGCTTTTAATAGTTGAATATATCTGTGGATATTTCCGCATGATTTCCTACAGTAGACTTTCTGATTCCCCAGTTAAACTTGCTTAAAAAAAAAGTTAGGTTAATGCTCTGCTATATTAAAATTTATATTAATCCAGGCCCTGGCCGGTTGGCTCAGCGGTAGAGCGTTGGCCTAGCGTGCAGAGGACCCGGGGTTCGATTCCCGGCCAGGGCACACAGGAGAAGTGCCCATTTGGTTCTCCACCCCTCCGCCGCGCCTTCCTCTCTGTCTCTCTCTTCCCCTCCCACAGCCAAGGCTCCATTGGAGCAAAGATGGCCCGGGCGCTGGGATGGCTCTGTGGCCTCTGCCTCAGGCACTAGAGTGGCTCTGGTCGCAACATGAGGATGCCCAGGATGGGCAGAGCATCGCCCCCTGGTGGGCAGAGCGTCGCCCCATGGTGGGCGTGCCGGGTGGATCCCGGTCGGGCGCATGCGGGAGTCTGTCTGACTGTCTCTCCCTGTTTCCAGCTTCAGAAAAATGCAAAAAAAAAAAAAAAATTTAAAAAAATTAAAATTTATATTAATCCTGAAGGGTCATATTGAATTATGTTAGTGTGTTTTATGTTTGTTTTTTGTAGACTGTGGAAAGTAGACTTTGGATAATAAGAAAATTCTATTTTGCATAATTATCTTTTTTTCCTTTTTCCCTCTCCTATTCAAGCATAATTAATTTATCTGACCACTAGAACATTCTTTGGAGAGAGATAAATCTTAGCATAATGAAGTGTTTTGAAGAAAACAGCATGCCCATAGATGCACAGCAAAAGGCAAAGGTTCTACTTTGCAAGATAGAGTTCTGTGGTATCTGAAAATTGCTTTCTATTATTCCTTATTTAGAGCTACTATTCTTTTTTGGTCTAATGTGGAAAAGTAAAATTTAGCAGACAGGAAAATCAAAAAGATAGACATTGATTTTTCCTTATTATATTCAAACTAATTCTTTTTTCTCCCTTTAATGCCATACTATTATCAGAAAAGGGGGTGCCAGATTTATCACTTTTCCTTTGGTAAAATACCATGGGATTTAGGTTTGGGATGCTGCTACTGCATAATGAAGGCATCATTGAGACACTGAGAGCAAACCTGAAAAAATGAGAAATTCCTCATTTTTACCTTCTTTATTTTTAACTTCAGATGCAGGGGTGTGAAAAATTAACACACCACAATTCATAGCACTGACATCATTGTTCTTAGAAGGCCTTGTTTCTTTTTTATCCCTTCTATATGCTTAATATTTATTCAACAATGTCCTTAGTTCTCCACAGGATCTTATATCTGTGAATATTCAACAAAACAAGCTGTGTGATATACTGGCTTATAGTAGTCACTCAAACATTAATTGCAATTTTTATCATTGCCTTTGATATCAAAGATACCACAGTTTTTGCCATTGTGATTTAACTTTTTTACAACATCCATAAAATGGAATTAATACTTTAATCATTGTTCCTGGAAGAAATAAGTGAGATAATACACGCAAAGCTAGTAACACATTCTGGGTCACATTTAAGTAGAAAGAATGATATTCAAACACTTTCTCAGAAACAGCAGCCACATTTAAAAAAATAAGGTTTCAGTTCTTTGCAAGTAATATCTTGAAGGTAACTACTGTCCTTGCATACATATTAAAATGGTTTCAGGGCTTACGAGTGAGAAGGAAACATATCTGTGATCTGCAGCTGAGTTGCAAAGCTTCAGTAAAAGAAATCTTCAGCTGCCGTACTTTTTTCTAATTTACCCAGGGACATGTTCACAGCAAGAAATTCTGCGTCCGTAATCAGTTTATTAAAATTCTTTCTGGAATTTATTCCATTCAATTTAAAGAAGGGAGATAAGACAAATAGCATGCATCAAAATAAACTGCAGAATGTGAGAATTAAGCAATAAAAAAACCTAAAAGAAGTAATATGTGAATATTAATTAGTTACTGGGCTACAGAAAGACTTTAAATCATAATATTATAGAAGGGAACCATGAATAGAAAGTTTCACAGATGTGACTTCCAGGAAAAAAACATTTTTTTTTGCCAAAATGCTTAATTCCTCTATGCATTCCCCCCAAAAGGCAAACAACTAACTGAGAAAAATATAGGTAGTATATATATCAAACAAAGCATTAATAAAATTAATGATCTGATTGCATTGCAAACTTCTTGATAAGAAAAAGAGAAACATCCAAATGGAAAGATGGTGTGATGAACTATATAGCTTTTTATCCCCTTAAAATATATTATTTTATTCGTTGATATCATAAGACCCAAATGATGGTCTCAGAGGTGAGACCTTTAGGAGGTCATTAGGAGAACCTCATAGATGTGATGAGTGCCTTTATTTAAGAAACCCCATAATTGTTCTCTCATCCCTTCTGGTTACATGCAGAAAAAATGAGAAAATGGATGTATGTGAACCAGAAAAGCATCCTCACACAATCTATCAGTCCTTAAGCTTGGACTCCCAGCCTCCAGAACTGGTAGAAATCAGTTTCTGTTGTTTATAAGCCACCCAGGCATGATATTTCTTATTATAAGAGCCAGGCTAATTAACTCAGATGTGTAAATGTCAAATTCAGATAATTCATTGCACAAATATTTATTAAGCAACTAGTATATGCTAGATGAGGTTCTAAGTGGCAAGAATCAATATCAGAATGCCAAAAATAGTTGCAGTTCATCATTTCAGAAAAATTTTAATCTATTGAGAAGACAACAGCAAAAAAGTAAACAAGAGTCAATTATATAATTACACAACATAATTTCAGTTGGTAAACAAATGTTATAGGACAGCAGAGGAAGTAGATATAATGGGAGAGATAATATTATTAAAAGGCGAAAGATTGGCCCTGGCTGGTTGGCTCAGTGGTAGAACATCGGCCTGGCGTGCAAGAGTCCCGGGTTCGATTCCCGGCCAGGGCACATAAGAGAAGCGCCCATTTGCTTCTCCACCCCCACCCCCTCCTTCCTCTCTGTCTCTCTCTTCCCCTCCCGCAGTCAAGGCTCCATTGGAGCAAAGATGGCCCGGGTGCTGGGGATGGCTCCTTGGCCTCTGCCCCAGGTGCTAGAGTGGCTCTGGTCATGGCAGAGAGACGCCCCGGAGGGGTAGAGCATCGCTCCCTGGTGGGCAGAGCATCGCCCCTGGTGGGCGTGCTGGGTGGATCCTGGTCGGGCGCATGCGGGAGTCTGACTGTCTCTCCCCGTTTCCAGCTTCAGATATTAGAAGAAGAAAAAAAAAAGGCGAAAGATTTATGCGATCTGAAGAGAAACCAGAGTATGGGGGAGATAATATTTTTAGATGAGAGGCATGAAAAGCTTCTCTGAGGAGGTAACATTTGAACAGAAGAGAATGGAATGAGAATGAGCCTTGCAAAGATTTGGAGATAGAAATAAATTGCAGGTACAGAAAACCAATAGCATGGTCAAGGTCTCTGAGATGGAAGTTCAGAGTATTCTGAGAACAGCAAGAACTGTGTGGCTAGAGGAGAGTAATAGGAAACATGGCTGGAAAGGAAGAAGTTCTGGATCACATGGGACAACTGAAGCAATAAATATATTTTCACCATAACATCACTAATAATGATATACATGTAGAATAAAAATATAATGAGAAAAGATTTTACCTATTGAATTGGCAAGAATTTAATGATAGTCTATGATGTAAAGAGAACAGTGAGTGATATTCTCAAATCCGTAAGATTGAAAATACATACTGCTTTACCAAAGAACTATTCCTGGGAATTAGTTTCCCAATTTTAATATTTTTTCATCCTTATTAATGTGTATAAGAATCACCTGTGAAGATTTCTGAAAAACAAATATTCAGTCTGCCATGGAAATTATAATTCAGTAGTCTGCATGTTTCAAAGAACATCTCAGGTGATTCTGGTTCAGATAGTCATCCCTCATACATTTTGAGAAACTACTACAGGTCCCCTGTTCTTTCCTGTTAATTCCTTCTAACAGGCCTTTTTGCAGTCCATCATAATTCCCTCTATTGTTTTCCACTGAGAAATAATACTTATTTTCTGTATTTTTAAGCAATTTTTACTGCTATTATGCTTTTTCAATTTACTACAGTTAATATGAAACATCTTCTTCACTTGGCTTCTAGAACACTGTTTACCTGCTTTTTCTCTCATATTTTTGGCCAGATTTTCTTAGTAGCTGTTGTTGGTCCTTACTCATCATCCCAACTTCTCAATGTTGATATTCAGGAAGCTCAGTTCTTGGATATTTTCTGTTTTCTACCATAATCATTCCATAAGCAACCTTATTCATCTCCACTTGGATGTCTGAAAAGGATTTTAAGCTTGTCATACCCAGAACTGTGATCTTGATATCCCTCCAAACTTGATTCTTTCAGTTTCCTCTATCTTTCCAGTTGCCAAAATTTTTGGAATCATGTTTGACTATTCCCTTTCTCTTGTACTGTGCACTCAATCCACTAACAAATGCATTAGTGTTACTTAAAAAATGTATTTTAATTTGAACATTTCTTACCACCTCCAATTCTCCCACTCTAATCCTAGTCATTACATGTCTCTGCTGTATGATTCATACCTTCTTAATGTTCTACCTCCCTTTTTGAGCTGGTCCTACTACCACAGCTAGAGTGGCCTTTTTAAAATACAAGTCAGAGCATGTTACTTCTCAAAACCCAAAGACTACTCATCTTTAAAGCCAAAGTCTGTACTATGACCCCAGCCTATAATAATCTGGCCACAAGGCCACGACTTTTCTTCAATTGCCCACTTATTTCTCTACTCTAGCCACAGTGGCTTCCTTACAGTTCCTGGGACATGTTGTTATGTTCCCACCACAGGGCATTTGCAAAATCTCTTTCACTTAACATTGCATATTGCCCTTCCTCAGATCTGCCAACAGTTAAATACACCTGAAGTTCCAAACCCAGTTTAAAAATGTGGCATCTAAGCCAGTGTTAATAGTTATAGCCAATGTCAGCAGAAAATTTGGATAACTCTGTGTTTCAAAATGGAACTACTAGCTCATTAATATGGCAAAATTCTTTGCATAGTGTAAAGGCATGAACAAATGTGCCAAGCACCTCTCCTTACACTTTCTTTGAGTCGATGTTTCCATAGGCAGGACACAATAAAGACAATGCAGATTTTAGAAGTCACTGACATCTGCATTTATATTATGATACCTTTGTGCCACTTTTAATCATAAAGACTAGAAGTCCCTAACATTAATGGAAAAACTGCCAGAAAAGGCAAAAAAGTCATGATAATATTTTACAAATTAATTATGTTCTTCTTGCTGAGACTGCCTGAAGTCATGCATTGCATATGAGGAGACAGTAGAACCTTGACAGAACAAAATTCTAATCTTTAATAAATATTTTAGTGCTTAAGACTCTCAAAATAAATGCTTCTCTTCTTTCATAATTCATCAACAATCTGGTAAGGTAATATTCTAAAACACTACTTTTTTTAGAGCAAACTTAAGCTTCATAATGTTCTCTCTGCGTTTTTATTAGAAAATAGGGGATGGTGAAAAACTGAATTATGAAGGCACTTATATTAATTCATTGCCTTTCCTGAAGATGAAGATAAATTTTATAGTCCCAGTGCACTGAAGCATAACTCCCTTAATATATGATAAGATTTTCATTTTCAAAAACTCTGTGAAAAGGAAAAAAAGTTGCTGACCTATAAAAGAGGAAATATATGTAATAAATGAAAAAGAATGTATACATTTTTTATATCATAGTTCTAGTATTGAGTATCAAGTCTACTACACTATAGCAACCAACAGTGGATGATGAGGAAGAATGACAAAATGAAAAATCTGGAAACATCAGTCATTTAATGTTTAAGTAGGGACAAAAATCTCATTACAGATTTTAGAATGAAAACTCATGCATCAGATTTTTAGCCAAGAGCTTATCAGATAATTGCAGATTTATAGAGCAATAATTCTTTAATTCATTTTTATGTCAACTTTATTGTTTTCATCATCATCAATATCAAGTACCAGCCAACATATTCAAAATAATCCACTGACTTGCCAATAATTTATTCAAAGTATCAAATCAAGAATTGTCAATTTAAACAAGCATGTCTACCTGGTAGAAAATACAAAGTAGTATTTAATAAAAAAAATAAAATTTTTTGAAAAATTTTATCCAGTATAAATATTTCCTTATTTTTATTAATTTTAATGAGGTGACATTAATAAATCAGGGTATATGTGTTCAGAGAAAACATCTCCAAGTTATTTTGACATTTAATTATGTTGCATACCCATCACCCAAAGTCAAATTATCTTCCGTCACCTTCTATCTGGTTTTATTTGTGTCCCTCCCCTTCCCTTACCCCATCGTTCTCCCCCTCCCCATAACCACCATACTCTTAGTCTCATTTTTATGTCCCACCTATGTATGGAATCATATAGTTTTTAGTTTTTTCTGATTTACTTATTTCACTCAATATAATGTTATCAAGTTCCATCCATGTTGTTGTAAATGATCTGATGTCATCATTTCTTATGGCTGAGTAGTATTCCATAGTATATACATACCACATCTTCTTTATCCAATCATCTATTGAAGGGCTTTTTGGTTGTTTCCATGTCTTGGCCACTGTGAACAATGCTGCAATGAACATGGGCTACAGGTGTCTTTATGTACCAATGTTTTTGAGTTTTGGGGGTATATAACCAGTAGAGGGATTGCTGGGTCATATGGTAGTTCTGTTTTTAGTTTTTTGAGGTACCACCATACTTTCTTCCATAATGGTTGTATTACTTTACATTTCCTCCAACAGTGGATGAGGGTTCATTTTTCCCCACAGCCTCTCCAACACTTGTTATTACCTATCTGGTTGATAATAGCTAATCCAACAGATGTGAGGTGCTATCTCATGGTAGTTTTGATTTGCATTTCTCAATAGCTAATGAAGATGAGCATCTTTTTATATATCTGTTGGCCATTTGTATTTCTTCCTGAGAGAAGTGTCTGTTCATGTCCTCTTCCTATTCCTTTATTGGATTGTTTGTTGAGTTTTATGAGTTCTTTATATATTTTGGATATTAGGCCCTTGAGCTGTTGTTTGAAAATATCATCTCCCATTTAGTTGGATGTTTGTTTTGTTGTCAGTTTCTCTTGCTGAGCAAAAACTTCTCAGTCTGATGTGGTCCCATTCTTTTATCTTTGCCTTCACTTCCCTTGCCTTTGGAGACAAATTCATAAAGTGCTCTTTATAACCAAGGTCCATGAGTTTAGTACCTATGTTTTCTTCTATGTACTTTATTTTTTCAGGTCTTTATATTTAGGTCTTTGATCCATTTTGAATTAATTTTAGTACAAGGGGACAAACTGTAGTCGAGTTTCATTCTTTTGCATGTGGCTTTCCAGTTTTCCCAGCACCATTTGTTGAAGAGGCTTTCTTTTCTCCATTGTGTTTGTTGGCCCCTTTATTGAAAATTATTTGACCATATATATATATATGGTTTTATTTCTGGGCTTTCTGTTCTGTTCCATTGGTCTGAGTGTCTATTTTTCTGCCAGTAACATGCTGTTTTGATTGTTGTGGCTCTATAATATAATTTGAAGTCAGGTATTGTAATGCCCCCTGCTTTGTTCTTTTCCTTAGGATGGTTTTATCTATTCAGGGATTTTTATAGTTCCATATAAATCTGATAATTTTTGGTTCCATTTCTTTAAAAAATGCCATTAGAATTTTGATGGGAATTGCATTGAATTTGTATATTGCTTTGGGTAATATGGTCATTTTGACTATATTTATTCTTCCTATCCAAGAACAAGAAATATTTTTCCATTTCATTGTATCTTTTTCGATTTCCCTTAACAATGCTTTGTAGTTTTCATTATATAGGTCCTTTACATTCTTTGTTAGGTTTATTCCTAGGTATTTTATTTTTTTAGTTGCAACTATAAAGGGGATTATTTTTTTGAGTTTGTTTTCTGATGTTTCATTGTTGGCATATAAGAAGGCAATGGACTTTTGTATATTAATTTTGTATCCTGTGACCTTACTGTATTGGTTTATTGTTTCTAGTAATCTTTTTGTGGAGTCTTTGGGGTTTTCAATACATAGGATCATATCGCCTGCAAAAAGTAGTGATACCTTTACTTCTTCTTTTCCAATATAAATGCCTTTTATTTTATTTTCTTGTCTGCTTGCTCTGGCTAGAACTTCCAGCACCACGTTAAATAAGAGTGAAGAGAGTGGACAACCCTGCCTTGTTTCTGATTTAAGGGGAAAAGACCTCAGTTTTATGCCATTTAATATGATGTTAGCTGATGGTTTATCATAAATGGCCTTTATTATGTTGAGATATTTTCCTTCCTATACCCATTTTGTTGAGTGTTTTAAATATAAAATTGTGTTGTATTTTATCGAAATCCTTTTCTGCATCTATTGATAAGATCATGTAGTTTCTTTTTTTTTTTTTTGTATTTTTCTGAAGTTGGAAACAGGGAGGCAGTCAGACAAACTCCCACATGCACCCAACCGGGATGCCCCCGGCATGCCCACCAGGGGATGATGCTCTGCCCATCTGGGGCGTTGCTCTGCCGCAATCAGAGCCATTCTAGCACCTGAGGCAGAGGCCACAGAGCCATCCTCAGTGCCTGGGCAAACTTTGCTCCAATGGAGCCTTTGCTGTGGGATGGGAAGAGACAGAGAGGAAGGAGGGGGAGGGGTGGAGAAGCAGATAGGCACTTCTTCTGTGTGCCCTGGCCAGGAATCAAACCCAGGATTCCCGCACACCAGGCTGATGCTCTACCACTGAGCCAACTGGCCAGGGCTAAGATCATGTGGTTTCTGTTCTTTGTTTTGTTGATATGGTGTATTATGTTAACCGTTTTACATATGTTGAACCATCCTTGAGATTCTGGGATGAATCCCACTTGATCATAATGTATTATTTTTTTTTATGTGTTGTTGTATTCGAATTGCTAGTATTTGTTTAGTATTTTAGCATCTGTATTCATTAGAGATACCGGTCTGTATTTTTTTTGTGTGTGTGTTGTCCTAGCCAGGTTTGGTATGAGGGTTATGTTGGCCTCATAAAATGTTTTTGGAAGTATTGCTTCTTCTTCAATTTTTTGGAAGACTTTGAGTAGAATAGAACCAAGTCTTTGAATGATTGAAGGGCTTTTTGGTTGTTTCCATGTCTTGGCCACTGTGAACAATGCTGCAATGAACATGGGCTGCATGTGTCTTTATGTACCAATGTTTTTGAGTTTTGGGGGTATATAACCAGTAGAGGGATTGCTGGGTCATATGGTAGTTCTGTTTTTAGTTTTTTGAGGTGCCACCATACTAACTTCACTAGTATAGCCGTCTGGCCCTGGACTTTTATTTTTGAGGAGGTTTTTAATAGTTTTTTTCTATTTCCTCCCTGCTTATGGGTCTGTTTAGGCTTTCTGCTTCTTCATAACTCAGTCTAGGGAGATTGTATTGTTCTAGAAATTTATTCATTTCTTCTACATTGTGAAATTTGGTGGCATATAGTTTTTCATAGTATTCTAAATTAATTCTTTGTATATCTATAATATCTGTGGTGATTTCTCCTCTTTGTTTTGGATTTTATTTATATGATTCCTTTCTCTTTTCTCCTTGGTGAATCTGGCCAACAGTTTGTCAATTTTGTTGATCTTTTCAAAGAATCAGCTTCTTGTTTTATTAATTTTTTTCTATAGTTTTTCTGTTCTCCATTTCATTTATTTCTGCTCTGATTTTTATTATTTCCTTTCTTCTGTTGGTTGTAGGTTGTCTTTGTTCTTCTTTTTCTAGTTCCTTAAGATGTGAAGTTAACTGGTTTACTTGGACTCTCTCCTGTTTGTTTATATAGGCCTGTAGTGATATGAACTTCCCTCTTATTACTACTTTTGCTGCATCCCAGAGGTTCTTTTTTTTTTTTTTTTTTATAAATTTTTATTAATGGTAATGGGATGACATTAATAAATCAGAGTACATATATTCAAAGAAAACATGTCTAGGTTATTTTGTCATTAAATTATGTTGCATACCCCTCGACCAAAGTCAGATTGTCCTCCGCCACCCTCTATCTAGTTCTCTGTGCCCCTCCCCCTCCCCCTAACTCTTTCCCTCCCTCCCTCCCATGTCCTCCCTCCCTCCACCCCTGGTAACCACCACACTCTTGTCCATGTCTCTTAGTCTCATTTTTATGTTCCACCAATGTATGGAATCATGTAGTTCTTGTTTTTTTCTGATTTACTTATTTCACTCCATATAATGTTATCAAGATCCCACCATTTTGCTGTAAATGATCTGATGTCATCATTTCTTATGGCTGAGTAGTATTCCATAGTGTATATGTGCCACATCTTCTTTATCCAGTCTTCTATTGAAGGGCTTTTTGGTTGTTTCCATGTCTTGGCCACTGTGAACAGTGCTGCAATGAACATGGGGCTACATGTGTCTTTACGTATCAATGTTTCTGAGGTTTTGGGGTATATACCCAGTAGAGGGATTGCTGGGTCATAAGGTAGTTCTATTTGCAGTTTTTTGAGGAACCACCATACTTTCCTCCATAATGATTGTACTACTTTACAGTCCCACCAACAGTGAATGAGGGTTCCTTTTTCTCCACAGCCTCTCCAACATTTGCTATTACCCGTCTTGTTGATAATAGCTAATCTAACAGGGGTGAGGTGGTATCTCATTGTAGTTTTGATTTGCATTTCTCTAATAACTAATGAAGCTGAGCATCTTTTCATATATCTGTTGGCTATTTGTATCTCTTCCTGGGAGAAGTGTCTGTTCATGTCCTCTTCCCATTTTTTTATTGGATTGTTTGTTTGTTTGTTGTTGAGTTTTATGAGTTCTTTACTAAAAAAATAATACATCATGATCAAGTGGGATTCATCCCAGAATCTCAAGGATGGTTCACCATATGCAAAATGGTTAACGTAATACACCATATCAACAAAACAAAAAACAAAAACCACATGATCTTATCAATAGATGCAGAAAAGGCTTTTGATAAAATACAACACAATTTTATGTTTAAGACTCTCAACAAAATGGGTATAGAAGGAAAATATCTCAACATGATAAAGGCCATATATGATAAACCATCAGCCAACATCATATTAAACGGCATAAAACTGAGGACTTTCTACCTTAAATCAGGAACAAGACAGGGTTGTCCACTCTCTCCACTCTTATATAACGTGGTGCTAGAAGTTCTGGCCAGAGCAATCAGACAAGACAAAGAAATAAAAGGCATCCATATCAGAAAAGAAGAAGTAAAGGTATCACTTTTTGCTGATGATATGATCTTATACATCGAAAACCCGAAGGACTCCACAAAAAGATTATTAGAAACAATAAACCAATACAGTAAGGTCGCAAGATACAAAATTAACATACAAAAGTCCATAGCCTTTCTATATGCCAACAATGAAATATTAGAAAACGAACTCAAAAGAATAATCCCCTTCACGATTGCAACAAAAAAAATAAAATACCTAAGAATAAACATAACAAAGAATGTAAAGGACCTGTATAATGAAAATTACAAAGCATTGTTAAGGGAAATCAAAAAAGATACAATGAGATGGAAAAATATTCCTTGTTCTTGGATAGGAAGAATAAATATAATCAAAATGGCCATATTACCCAAAGCAATATACAAATTCAATGCAATTCCCATCAAAATTCTAATGGCATTTTTTAAAGAAATGGAACAAAAAATCATCAGATTTATATGGAACTATAAAAAACCCCGAATAGCCAAAACAATCCTAAGGAAAAAGAATGAAGCTGGGGGCATTACAATACCTGACTTTAAACTATATTATAGGGCCACAATAATCAAAACAGCATGGTATTGGCAGAAAAATAGACACTCAGACCAATGGAACAGAATAGAAAGCCCAGAAATAAAACCACATATATATGGTCAAATAATCTTTGATAAAGGGGCCAACAACACACAATGGAGAAAAGAAAGCCTCTTCAACAAATGGTGTTGGGAAAACTGGAAAGCCACATGCAAAAGAATGAAACTCGACTACAGCCTGTCCCCGTGTACTAAAATTAATTCAAAATGGATCAAAGACCTAAATATAAGACCTGAAACAATAAAGTACATAGAAGAAGACATAGGTACTAAAATCATGGACCTGGGTTTTAAAGAACATTTTATGAACTTGACTCCAATGGCAAGAGAAGTGAAGGCAAAGATAAATGAATGGGACTACATCAGAATAAAAAGTTTTTGCTCAGCAAGAGAAACTGATATTAAAATAAACAGACAGCCAACTAAATGGGAAATGAGATTTTCAAACAACAGCTCAGATAAAGGCCTAATATCCAAAATTTACAAAGAACCCAGAGGTTCTGATATGTCGTATTATTATTTTCATTTGTCTGTGTGTATCTTTTGATCTCTGCACTTATTTTGATCTTTGACCCACTCATTTTTTAAAAGTATGTTGTTTAGTTTCCACATTTTTGTGGGGCTTTTTTACCTCTTTTTGCAGTTGAATTCTAGTTGCAAGCCTTTATTATCAGAAAATATGCTTGGTATAATTTCAATTTTTCTGAATTTGCTGATGTTATTTTGTGGCCCAACATATGGTCTAATCTTGAGAATGTTCCATGTATATCGAGAAAAATGTATACTCTGGCACTTTGAGATGAAATGTCCTGTAGATGTCTATGTTATCCAACTGTTCTAGTGTTTTGTTTAAGGCCAAAATTTCTTTATTGATTTTCTGTTTGGATGAACAATCTAAAGCCATCAGCAGTGTATTGAGGTCTCCAAGTATGATTGTATTTCTGTCAGTTTTTGTTTTTAGGTAAGTCAGTAGCTGTCTTATATATTTTGGTGCTCCTTGATTCGGTGCATATATATTAAGAAGTGTTATGTCTTTTTGATTCAATGTCCCCTTAATCATTATGAAATGATCATTTTTGTCTTTGATTACCGTTGCTGTCTTGTAGTCAGCATTGATAGATATGAGTATTGCTATACCTACTTTTTTTTTTTGGATGTTATTTGCTTGGAGTATTGTTTTCCAGCCTTTCACTTTAATTTGTTTTTATCCTTGTAGCTTAGATATGTTTCTTGTAGGCAGCATACAGTTGGATTTTCTTTTTTAATCCATTCTACTAGTCTGTGTCTTTTTTTTGGTGAGTTTAATTCATTTCATTTAGTGTAATTATTGACACTTGAGTGTTTCCTATTGCCATTTTATATATTGCTTTCTGTTAGTTTTGTATCTTGTTTGATTCTTCTCTTTTGTTTTTCTATCATTTGTTTTTGTTTGGTTGCAACCTATACTTCTTTCCTCTGTTATTTCTTTTTTCAAGTCTTCTTGGTGCTTCTGTGGTGGTTTTTTCAGGGGTGGTTACCATTAAGTAATGGAAAGTGTACCTACCATGTTCATTGTAGTACACTATCTCATGAGTGCTTCTGAATTCCATCCTCCTTTACTACTGTTAATCTTCGTCCTCTCCCCTTTTTTGTTTTTGTTGTCATAGTTTAAATTTGATTTTATTGTGTTTTTGTTGGAGCTTTTACTTGTGGTTTTGTTTTGTTCTTTTTCTTTGTATTTGGTTGGAAAACCCCCTTTAGTATTTCCTGAAGTGGGAGTTTTCTGGTGATAAATTCCCTCATCTTTTCTGTATCTGTGAATGTTTTTATTTCTCCTTCATATTTGAAGGATAGCTTAAATGGATATAGTATTCTTGGCTGGAAGTTCCGCTCTTTCAGAACTTTAAATATTGAGGTCACTCTCTTCTAACTTGTAGAGCTCCTGCTGAGAAATCTGTTGATAATCTAATAGGCCTTCCTTTATATGTTGTATTCTTCTTTTCCCTGGCTGCCTTGAGAACTTTTTCTTTGCCATTGGTTTGTGCCAATTTCATTATGATATGCCTTGGAATAGGTTTGTTGGTGTTAAGATAACTCAGTGTTCTGTTTGCCTCTTGAATTCAAGGCTTTAGATCTTTCCATGAGCTTGGGAAGTTCTCACCTATTATTTGTTTGAATATGTTCTCCATTCCATTTTCTCTTTCTTCTCCTTCTGATATACCTATTATTCTTATGTTAGTCTTTTTGATGGAGTCAGACAATTCATGTAGGGCTTTCTCATTTTTTTTAAATTTGTGAGATTCTCTCCTCTTCTCTCTGTTGTACTTCTAGTTGCCTGTCTCCTATGTTACTAATTCTCTCTTCTGTATGGCCTGTTATATTAGCTAAGCTTGTTACCTTGTTTTTCAGTTCATGAATTGAGTTTTTTATCTTTATTTGATTCATTTTCATAGTTTTAATTTCCATGGTAATATATTCTTTCTGTTCATTGTGTTGTTTTTTGAGCTCCCTAAATTGCCTTTCTGTGCTTTCTTGTATATCTCCGAGTATTTTTAGGATTTCTAGTTTAAATTCCCTATCATTTAACGCCAAGGTTTCCAATCTATTAAAATTATTTTCTATAAATTTTTCTTCATCTATCTATGCTACATCTCTGTCTTTTGTATCCATGATATTTGATTTCTTTTTCCTTAATGGCATCTGAGGGTGGTTTTGTTAATAACACTAATAGGAATTGATAAAGAATAAAAAAATTTTTAATTAAAAAAATTTTTTTGAGAAAATTCTGTGAAAAATTGAGAATTATATTGTGCTAAAGGGAACAAAAACTACCTAGATTGGAGGGCCTGAGTTGGGAAGAAGTGACAAAAAGGAAAAAAATTAAGTAAGGACCCACAAAATCCTACAAGGAAAAAATTTGGATCAAGAATAAAATAATTTGCTTGTAAATGCATGGTGGAATGAGAGATATAATGAAAGGGTATACAAAAAAAATAAGAAAAAGAAAAAAATATTATTGTATTAAGTGAAAAAAGAACTACATAGAATGGAGAGCCGGGGTTGGGGGGAATGCTAATGAGATAAAAAGTGAAGTAAAAAGCACACAAAATGCTACAAAAAAAATTTTAATCCCAAATAAAATAATTTGTTTGTGAGTAAGGGTTGAATGAGAGGAAAAGAAAAGAGAAAAGAAGAAACCAAAAGAAGGACATTAAAAAAAGAGAAAAGGAAAAAAATGGAGAGTTAAGATTTTTGGAATGTAACCCTCATAGAGAGAAAAAAAAAAAAGAATGGGAAATGTAACACCTATGGGTAATGAAGTTCAAGATTAAAAGAAAAGAATAAGACAAAAAGAGGATAAGAGGACCAAGGTAGAAGGGAAAAAAATAAAGATAAAAAAATTAAAGAAAAAAAAGTGGAAAAAGTTATAAAGACTGTGGATTATTCTTGATTTTGAGAGGTTATCTTCTTCATTTTTACTTCTCTCTCTTTTTGGTCGGTGGCACTGTACCCCAGGCTCTGTCCCTGTGGCATGTTTAGGCAGAGATTTGCAGTTGATGCATCACTATGGTGAAGACATATGCTAGGCCTTAGTCTCGTTGGTATTCAGGGCTTGTTAGCATTTGCAGACTCCAACAATGGGAGAGTCTGTTTTCCCGGAGCTTCTCTCCAAGTCTCCCCTTGCTGAACCAGCAGCCTGGTGACCCAGCTGTGAAGTTACTCCTGCCATTGCCTGGAGAGTAAGAGGCCCTAAGATCTGCCAAATCCCCCCTCTATCCCCACTCAACGCAGGGCTCTGGGTAAGGCTTTGCCAGCCAGAGCCACCAGCATAATCAGGCAGGGCTGGGAGACAATGCTCTCAAGGTGTCTATGAGCCTCTAGACGTCTCTAGTATGCCTCAGCACTCTGCGAGACCACTCTCCCCAGGCTTTTTGCACTTTGTAACCTGTATTGGCTGGCAGGAAGACACCCTAGTCACAGCCTGCAGAACAGGAGTCCTAAAAGCTGCCAAGTCCTTCCTCCAGGTTTTTTTAGAGCACAGCTCTGAGAAGTGAGGATAAAAACTCTGCTGACCAGAGCCACCAGCTTAAGCAGGTAGGGGAGCAAGTTGACTTCTGTTCAGGTTCCTTTCTAAGGTTCCCCGGGTATGTCTAGTTAAATTTGCCTTAGCGTTCAGTGGGACTGCTCTCTGCCGGCTTCTACATTGTTAAGAAGCCTACAGCCTAGCCTGCCCAACTTCTGCAGTGTTCTCTGAGGTCTGTTCCATAGGAATGTGTTTTTAACCTGTATTGGCTAGCAGGAAGTTGCCCCAGCCACTGCGTGCAGAGCAAGAGGCCCTAAAAAATATCACATCTCTCCTTCGGGTTCTCTTAGATCACAGACCTTTGTTTGGTATATGTGTATTTCAGATGCCCCTGGGATTGTTTTTGTGTCTCTAGTTATTGAATTTGTTAAAATTTCGGGAAGAGGTATCAGGGGCCCTCCTCACAGCACCATTTCTTTGATGTCACTCTATAAATATTTCCTAATTCTAGTACCCACTGGAAAATTAACAGATTTGAACAGAGCTAGCAAGAGTCTTATGATATATCATTATTTTGTGTAGCCTTGAAAAGGGGGAGAAAAACTGTCAAACTATTAAAATAATCAATGATTTGTTATCTTTAGAGATGTTATGCTTATTCAAAGAACTCTTTCAAACTGATTCATACACAGTTTTTAAAACTGCATAAATAAAATAAAAATATTAGCAAAATACTTTTGTTTAATTTCCTTCAAGTATTTTAGGATTTTTATTTTTAACAACTCCTATGAAAACAACAAAAAGTTTAAAGTTGCTGATTTATAAAAGAGGATATATGTAATAAGTAATAATGAACATATATATTCTTGAGATCACAGTTTTTCTGAAACAAATTCTAATTCAGAATTCAACTTTTCTGAATAATTTTTTGGTTGAGAATTATTCTACTCTGTGTTTTCCCACACAATGTTATTTTCTGGGCAATCAGGAGTATTGATGCAACATTTAAGAGTGCTCCTCCATTGTCTTTGAAGTTTAGTCCCTTTTCAGCAACACCGTTCAATGCGGTTTGATGCCTGGCTTTCTTAATCTAACCAGAGGTGTCAAGTGATGTCAACCATGTTATGACTGGTACTTGGCTGAGAGTGTCTGAAAGAAGCAAAGGATTTATCTTGACTTTAGATTTGTTTAAAATGAGAAAAAGAAATCTTAGAATCGATGATATATGTTATACAATAATATTTGCCAAATATTTTAAGTAGTTTTTGTTTTTCCTATATGGGATAACAATTTTATGTACAAAAAGCTTATTTCTACATGTACAGTAGTCCCAGCCTTATCCATGGGAATATGATCCAAGATTCCCAGTGGATGCCTGAAACCAGGGATAGTTCAAGCCCTATAAATACTATGTTTTTTCAATATTTAAATAGTTATGATAAAGTTTAATTCATTAATTTGGCACAGTAGGCGATTAACAATAACAAGTAATAAAATAGTCAAATTATAACAGTAAACTGTAGCAAAAGTTGTATGTTGTATGAATATGACATAATTAAAGAAACTAAAGGTTATTAGAATACAAGCATTGTGAGACCACAACAGTGAATCTGATAACAGAGATGACCACTGAGTGACTAGCAGATGGGTGGTATGTATAGCATAGATTCGCTGGACAAGATGATGATTCACATCCTAATGGGATGAAGTGGAATGGCATGAGAATTCATTATGCTACTCAGAATGTCATACCACTTAAAAGTTATGAATTTTTTATTTCTGGATTTTTCCATTTAAAATTTTCAGATCATGGTTGACCACTGGTGAGTGAAATTCAAACTGCAGATAAGAGGAGACTACTGTATTCCATAATGTCTTCTCTTTTATGTTTCAGTGTTTTTACTTGCTTCATCTTTCTGGTAGTCTTCTTAAATAGCTAGTTCAGTTTATCAGTGTCCTTCTCCATATTTTGGTGATAGAATTCATTTTCAACAAGTTAAGCAGGATTTCTTTAATACAACATTTTCAGAACATATAACATATTGAAATCATCTAAATGTGGCAAATTATGTAACATTTCTAAAAGTTATTTGCTCACAGAGCTTTTTATAAATGTTCTAAGAATTGTGCTTTGAAGAATAACCTTTAGAAAAGAACTCTTAGAGTTAGTTAATATTCTTTGTATAATTTCTTTGTAGAGTCTTGTCTTTGCTATGTGGCATTATAAATTTCTGGAAATCTGAGGTTGAATGTAATTTTAATATAGATTACTCCATATTTATCCAGTACTATCAAAGAAGGAGATGGTCATTATGTAAATGTTAAGGTAATTGAGTCTTATTTATGCACAGAATTATTTGCCTTCTATCATACAGCATGGTTATACAATTCTGTAACATAATTGTGTGGTAAACTGAGCAGAGCCAATATGGCCATGAGGCAAATTTTAAGTTTTTTGAGAAAACATTGGTCATCTCTAGCAGTTAAAATAGATGAAGTTTAAACATTCTTTCTCACACAACTCTTTTAATTGTTGTTATATTATTATATAAGCACATAAGTGCCAGACATATAAATATTATTAGCAAACAAGTAAAAAAAAAGTAACCAGTTCTTATAGCTGCTCTGGCACCTAGTGGCAGTCCAATTCTGCTCAGACACTCCAACCAGCAACTTGCACAACAGACTTTCTCTGAGGTGAACTAGCTGACCTTGCAGCTGGGTCAGGAGACAAGGCATTCTCTGAAGTGGTAGGATGCAAGACCAAAAGGATTCTGGTCAAGATTGATGCTGGTGATGTCTGCATCAAAGACATACAACAGGCCCTGGCCGGTTGGCTCAGTAGTAGAGCATTGGCCTGGTGTGCAGGAGTCCCGGGTTCGATTCCTGGCCAGGGCACACAGGAGAAGCGCCCATCTGCTTCTCTACCCCTTCCCCTCTCCTTCCTCTCTGTCTCTCTCTTCCCCTCCTGCAGCCAAGGCTCTATTGGAGCAAAGTTGGCCCGAGCGCTGAGGATGGCTCCATGGCCTCTGCCTCAGGCACTAGAATGACTCTGGTTGCAACAGATCAATGCCCTGGATGGGCAGAGCATCACCCCCTGGTGGGTATGGCGGGTGGATCCCGGTCGGGCGCATGCTGAAGTCTGTCTGACTGCCTCCCCATTTCCAACTTCAGAAAAATACAAAAAACTAAAAAAATAAAACAAGACATCCAACAGCAGACCTTACTGAATTCTTATATCTCATTCATTCAAGAAGAGGGTTTCTGATCAATATTTCTTACTAACCACAGATATAGAACTCTATTCATTTCACTAATGAAAAATTACTTCTAGTATTGCTTATATAAATTAATAAAATCCTCTTGTGTATATTTGGATAAAACACTTGACTTCTGCAGTGTTAATTTTGGACAAAGATTTTTTTTTTTTTACAAATGCTAACTACATGTAAAAAAAAATCCTCCCATACTCTCAAATTTTCATTTATTATTCGGTTTGCTACTTAATAGAGAAACCAGATATTAGAGCTGTTTAAAATTATGCACAAAGTAAAACCAAGCTGGCTCTGAATTAGGACCTAAAGTTTCCCTATATAGTGAAATGAAGTACACAGACATTCCACAATAGTGTTTTGAACACCTAGTTTGGCTCTTTATGGAGATTCCTCCTTAGATTTATTACAGTTATTGCAAACTGCTGAATGTTATTTTTGAAACATGAAAAAAAGTTATACCAGATTTTATTAGCCTTAATATTTTCATATAGTCTGCAATAATGTTTGGCCTCAAAAGTAAATTCAACAACTTTCCTGATCCTGTTAAAATTAATATTGTGCTGGAAAAACAATTACTTCAACTTTAATGCATTAAGGGAAAATATATGTGTAGTCATAGCACTATTCAAGATGTTGGCCAGAACCAGAAAATAATTAATTTGCATATTTTTTAGTCTCAATATAAGATCATCCTTATCTGTACCTTAGTATATTAAGACTGCTGCTGTGCCTTAATTGGGGTTGAGACAACACTTCTAACTAAAATGAACATTTGTAAAGGATGTGAAATACTACTATTAAAAATTCTCAACATTGCTGTATATAATAAGACTATTTTTCAAAACTAAATAATCTTGGGGGGAGATATAATATAGAGTTACAAAATCCTAGAATTGGAATAAAAAAAACTTATAAGGCCTTCCAAAATTTCTCCTTAATAAAGTAGCTTCAATTTCAATATTCCTGATATTTATGAGTCCCAATGATAATGCTTTTATTAACTCTTAAAAAACTTCTAACAGAAACAAAAACAACTTCTGTCTTATGATACAATTCATTCTACTCTTAAACAGGTCAAATAAATTTTTTAAAACAGTGTATTAATTAGACTGTTCCTCCTAATAAGGGCTTATATATTTATTATAGAGGAAGAACAGTTTGTATACTCTTCCATTTAATAGATCTTCAAATCTGTAAACACAATTTTTGGTCTCTCTACACCCTTAACCCCTACCCCAACTCTATCTCCAATCCCACACTTATCAAACCTTTACCTTCATAATTCTTAAGAAATGGTTTTCACACAGATACTTCTTTGTTCTTGTGGCTTCATCAGTATGCATATTAGTTTTCATTTATGCACGGTGTCCACAGAGACTGTAAAGCTAACCCATTTAAGGAATTATGCGTGGGACAGATTCTTTTTTTGCCCTCATTACTTTGAAATGACATTTCTTTCCTATGGTTTTCAACATCCTTTCTTTGACCCATTTTCATTTATTTTTTACTTTGTCCATTCTATTCCTGAAATTCCATCCATTGATTGTTCTACATAAAGTCAATAGCTTGCTTATTATTTCAAAACTTCCTGAGAGGTTTAGAGTTTCAGTGCAGCCAACACTAAATCAGAAATGTCCAACAATAGCTTGAACCAGAGGTGGCTTTTTATAGCTTTGAAAGCACTTTATGCTCAAATATAAAGACTTTAATCATAAAATATATGCCATGACCTTTCAAAGATGCTACATTATGTTTTAGAGTCACTTGAGTGTTCTTCAATTAGTCAATCAGTACATAATACTGAAAAAAATACTTGTAAGTTTATGCTAATGAGATATGTGAATATTGTCTATGGGGTACTTTTACTGAAAAAGAAAAGACTGACTTTTTTCAAGAAACAAATTTCTTGTGGCCTCAAAAGCAAATATCTGCTCTGACTGGCTGGCTCAGTGGATAGAGCATCAGACCTGTATGCATATGTCCCGGATTCGATCCCCGGTCACAGCACACATGAGAAGTAACCATATGCTTCTCTTCCCCTCCCTCTACTCCTTCTTTCTCTCTTCCTCTCCTGCAGCCAGTGGCTCGATTGGTATGAGCATTGGCCTCAGGTGCTGAGCTCAGTTGATTTGAGCATTGGCTCTCGATGGGGGTTGCCTGGTAGATCCTGGTTCAGCTGCATGTAGGAGAGTATCTCTCTATATCCCCTCCTCTCACGTAAAAAAGAAAAAAAATCTAAGAGAAGATTCAGGGTAAGTGTTGAATGATCAGATTTTTTCCTACTACAGGTTAACTTTTTCAAAGTAAACAATATTATTTATTTTTTACATCACTTTCAATACTTATTTCTCTTTGCAATGCAATTTTATTTTCTTTAGTAGATTGAATATAAGAAGGAAAGTCTGAAAACAAAATCAAGATTTTAGAGCACAAAAGATGACCTCACTCTCAAATTTTTAAAAGCAACTACTTGATAAAAGTGAATACACATTAGATGGTTTACATTAGTTAGAGAGAAATATAAAATCTGCTCATTAATAAGGGTTAGATACTCAAGTTTGACTAAAAAGGAAAGTAAATGTGTAATATACAACTTCAAGGGATATAAATATAAGAAAAGATTTTCTTGAATGAAATAAACTCTCATTCAAGGAAAGGAACATTTCAAGATGTGAATACCAATTTGTTGCTCAAGAAATGGAGCGGTAAGAGAACTCACAGTATGACATTTCCTGGATATTACTCAATTTTATAGAGATTAAAGTGCAGAATTCTAAAGGAGATTGGCAGACATCCCAGATCAATTAAGGAAAAAATCCTGCAGTATAAGCAGCAAATTCATCTTTTAAACCTTAAATTTAGATAATGCAGCTCAAGGACAGATATATAAAAGTAAAAATATTACTAAGCTGAAGAAAAATTATATAGGGATTCTCCTACATGGTTGACTTATAATTTAATAACTCTTTCTACTGAGCTGAATCAGTAGTCAATTCAATGAAGTAAAAGAAAAATAATGCTTGACAGAACACACTATCCAATTGACTTTGGGCCTGCTAGTTATCAAAGAGTCAAACTGATAGTCTCACCTACAACCATTTTTTAAAAATCAAATCTGAAAGTTATTGTTCAAAATGTGTCAGCACCATAGCTTGGTAAATTGTATTGGACATTTATATGTAGGACTCTCGATAAAATGTAGAAATTGTGTGTATACATTATGTATAGAGTAAATAATACAGTATAGTATAAACTGAACATATCCCAGCTTATGATTACATTATTATGTACTGTGATTTTCTTCAAATTAGGACCTGGAAAATAGAAATTAGGAACTCATTCGAGTCTACCAAATAGAAAGGAACATCATTACAGCTGTCTTGTATTTTTTATGGTATATATATTTAGTATGTGCCACTGAAATTATAGTTTTACAGGTAAATACTTAACAAGAGGAATTCATGGTCTGTTGAGGAAAGGCAATGCTCAGGGCATGGGCTCCCTTACCAAGCAAATTAATGCTGTTTTGAAATAAATTAAATAAATCAATGTTTCAGTTCTCCAGAGAGATCTAATTTCAAAGTAATTTCCTCTCTCTTCAAACACAGAGAATGTAGTACTTTTTACAAAGGTGCTTAAGAAGTCTTTCTACAACCTATTTTACTATGAATAAAAATGGGACGAAAGAATAAATATGATATGTGTGTAAACGAGTCAGTAAAATATGAAAGTGTTTAACAAAATAACTTTATTAAAAGGTAGTAATTAGATGAGTTTTAAAATGATGTGCTTCTTGATTAGTCAATATAATGTAATATATTTCCCACATACTCGATACAAAATATTCTGTAACCATGTTGGTATCCTAGGTCTTACAAATCATTCGAAACAAATTAGAAAAATTTAACAGTTTTTAATACTAAGAGCATTTAATTTCATTCTTTGGTGCCAAATAGTCAAATCATCTCTTATAAAAATTTTTGAAAATAAACTGAGTTTAAATTTAGTTTTTCTGAGCCAAATCATAGGTCAAAATTATTTTGCTAAATATCTTAAATCATTATAGTCAATTTTTTTCCAACTATGCCATACTTTTAATTAACTATATTTCATCTACACAGTTACTTCTACAACGAAAGCATGTTCTCTTTATCTGTGTTTTTATACATTTGAACAATTGATTTCTTTAAAAATATATAATTTTGAAAATAATGGTAACTATTAATGTTAAATGATAAAACAATCTTTGAGCTATAATTTTATTATATATTAGTTACTGGAATTATAAAGTAACCACTCATTAAAACTTGTAGAAAAGTTTTATTCTTGTATACAGTATAATCAAACTTTATAACAGCTTTTAATGTGTATTTGAGTATAATAAAGCTAGATATTTTATATAGCATGTAGTAAAAATTATGTGAAGGTAAGAATTAGAAAAATAAAACAGGATATTCAGATTTTTGAAGGAATCTTAAAAGTAATTTATTATGATATAATGCTACCATTTAACAGGAAAGGATCTAAGTCCCCTACAAATTCAATACTAACTTAACTCAATAGTCTAGTGAGAGAGCAGAATTTAGGATGCCAAGTCACAATTTTTTGCTTTTTCTGAGATCTAGTGAGGAGAGGATGAATACCAAAAAGATGTCTTCTTTGACTTAAGTAGGGTTCACAACATGTGTAGTCAAGAAAAAAGGTCATGCAATGAGTTACAGGTTAAAAGTTTACTTTTAAAAAAGAAAAGGCTTGGACTGGCTGGTTGGCTCAGTGGTAAAGTGTCCACCTGGCGTGCAGGAGTCCCGGGTTCAATTCCCGGCCAGGGCACACAGGAGAAGTGTCCATCTGCTTCTCCACCCCTCCCCCCTCCTTCCTCTCTGTCTCTCTCTTCCCCTCCCGCAGCCAAGGCTCCAATGGAGCAGAGTTGGCCGGGGCACTGGGGATGGCTCTATGGCCACTGCCTCAGGCGCTAGAATGGCTCTGGTTGCAACAGAGCAACGCCCCAGATGGGCAGAGCATCCCCCATGGGCATGCCGGGTGGATCCCGGTCAGGCGCATGCGGGAGTCTGTCTGACTGCCTCCCCATTTCCAACCTCAGAAAAATACGGAAAAAAAAAAAAAAAAAGAAAGAAAAGGCTCTGGTATGAGCCACTTGCAGAAGTGAGAAGGCTTCAAAGAGATTATATCATGTTTCACTCTTTTTCCTCCATAACTTTTATGAGTTAAAGAAAGAAGCCAAGGATATTTTGAATACTTAATGGAAAACACCATTATTATGTCTTAATAGTGTAAAGAAAAGAGCATATGATAAAAATAATGTCACATTCTAGCCTAATGTTTTTTATCAAATTCTTACTGCTAGAGTATTTGTTTGGGTTCAATGTCATTTTAAATCAATCTGTTATAAATTGCTCTAATATATATATTTTTAATCTCTAAACACTAAAGATATCTTTTATAATTATGTATATATAAATGCCATTTAACAATGGCTAAATATAGAAGAGTTGATTCTATTATTCTGAGTAGTAATAAATATTTATAAATCCAATTTCATTTTGTTGGTTCATGTTCTTCTAACTGATCTATAGGCATTTATAAAAACTTGAGTGGTAAATTCAATGTTGTGTTAAGTTACTTTGAGATACATGTGAAAAATAAGTTAAAACAGTCTTATATTTTATCTTTAGATCAGAACCTACCCACTCTCTCCATATATTTTTATGAAGAACCTATTCTGTATACAATAATACCTTAGATGATTTAATCAACCTAATTTATAAGAATTAATTATTAAGTAATATTTAAAATCAAGTTTAGAACAATCAGTTAGGCTTGGGTACCTAATTTTTTGGTTTTATCATTGTTTTTGAATATTAACTGGCATTAAAAAAACAACTCAGGAATATGCTAAGTACAATATATGTGATGTCCTTTACTATTCTGCTCACAAAAATTAGGGAATATTTTATCACTTTATATTTGTTTTGAAATATCCCCTAATTTTTGTGAGCAGTATATTTTTAACTAAGTTATTTGACACTATGAATTCACAAGGCCTTATGACTCCATAGTTTTTATTAATATTTTGGACAACACTACTTTGCATGCTTTAAATTTAATATTTAATATAAAGTATTTAATTAAATAATCCTCTTTAATAGGATGGGATAAAGCTGAAGGGAAGGGGGAGGGCACTATGAGGAGAAGGGCAAGGAGATGTTGAGGGGAATATAGGGGAGGTGGGATGCATTTGAGTTAACACTAGAATCTATGTAAACACAATAAATTAAAATCAATAAAAAAAGGAAAAAATAATCCTCTTTAGCATTTTGATACTTGTTATTTTTTCTCATTTTTCCTCTATTCTCATCTCTGGAGTTAAGTATGAAATTTTAATGAGCATTTCTAACCACTTTTTAAAATGGTATCATACATTTTAATTAACAATTAAACACAATTCAATATTATTAATCTTGGACACTCTTATTAATATAGGTATGCATTGACTTGTCTATAGTCCTTCTCCTCCAATGCAATGTAAACTCCAATGGATTGGAGAACTTGTCTCTCATTTTTACTATTTTATTTCCCAGAGTTTTAGATTAGACCATTGAAAAAAAGAAAATCTAATGCTTAATTAATACTTGTTAAATGAATAAATGACTGAATGCAAACCCAGCTTTTATGCTTCCCTTGGCGCCTCTTCCAGGGGTTGTTTATATTTTGAGGCAGAGTGATCAGACCTATTTTTCAGTGGCTTTCAACCATTTTTGATCATGCCTCACAGAAGTAACTTTTATATTCTGTGTGTGTTTGTGTGGGTGTTTGAAACAAAATATTCATGAAACAATACTTAACATTATTATCTGCAATGAACCCTGATGATTAAATCTTTAAGCTATTGTATTCCATATTATTTATTTAAAGAATAATGCTGGAGCACAGCGGGTTTTTAGGGCAGTTAAAACACTCCCTATGATACTATAGTAATAAATATGTACGATTATATATTTGTCCAGACTCATAAAATGTACACCACCAAGAGTGAACCATAATGTAACCTTTATGTATACTATATGTAACCAAGAGTGTACTATCAGGTAAATTTGTGGCTTTTAGAATGTGTTTTATAGGTTCATAAAGTTTAACAAATGTACCACTCTGGTGGTAGACTGATTATGGGGGAGACTATACAGGTGTGAGAACAGAGGATATATGGGAAATTTCTGTACATTTCACCCAATTTTGCTGTGAACACAAAACTGCTCTAAATTATCAAGTATTAATAAAAAAGAATAATAATGCTTGTCTTGAAATTGGTATCACAACCCACAAACCTGCAGTTAGTAAAACACAGTTTTAGACAAAAATAAAAGAGATGAACCACATTAATATATGAATATGTGGAAAAGGCACATGTATCTTGGTTAAGCATTGAATGGTATAATTGTCAAGTCTATTTTTTCTTGAACTTTCCACCCTTCTCAGTCACTTTCAACTCTCTGTATCTGGGTATCACTTACTTTTTTCATAGCCCACACTTTCAGAAGCTAGAAGGCCTGAAAGGAGATGGAAAATGTCCCTTCTAGATCTCATGGGCAAGCAGCTGAGAAATTATGTAAATCTGGACTTGGATTCAGCTACAAACAAAGCAATATACAGTGTAGTAAAATTATTTCATATAATTCTCATCACAACCATACAAACTAAGCACTGCTACTCTCTTTTTATAATTTAAAAACTGAGATTCAGGAGGTCCAATGACTTACCTAAGGTGTCAAAGTTAATGAGCAGCAAAGCCTAGACCCACTCCTGTTGTAAACACAGTCTCCCTACCGGAGAGATAGATGCCTGGTGTCTCTGGAACCCAGAGACCGTTCCTTCCGACTTCAGAGCTTCCAGATACTTAGAGTAGGGAGGCCCAAAGGCCTGGATGTTCAGGGCCTTTTCCTATGGAAGATCAAGACAAAGGACACAGTGGTCTCTCTCAACTTCACCTTTCCAGTCTGTGCCTTCCTCAAGCCCACCCTGATCTCTTCTAGCCTCTTCCAATGTGCAGGGGCAGGGACATATAAAAACGGACTTTATAACTTACTGTAGACTTCTCCACATGAACCCATGACTACTAGAGCCCTGTGAGTTAGGAAGGATAGGCTGCTGTTCCCCCTAGGAAATTCACCTTGACTCAGCTAAGGTCATACCCACTGAAGTTCAAGGGAAAGCACAGAATTGAGCTCCTCTGGAATTGTATTTTTCCACTTTTTCACACAGTGAAATCTGAACTAGAGCTACTCAAGATTTATTGCAAACTAAGCACTTCCAACTCCAGCCACCTCCCCAAGCCCAACTATCACTGAGGCATAAGCTATATCTTGTGGGTGAATGAGCCAGTCACCTCTGGGATTCTATTGATACTTTCTCCCACTTTCTCCTAGCGATCTTATTGTCTGTCTCCTTTCTGGTCTAACGTCGAGAGTTCAGCACAGGATGGTGGGAAGAGTCTTGGCCCACTGTCAAACTGGGCATGTTCAGTTGCGGCGCGGGTGTCTGCAGGCCGCGGCAGCCGGGCTGTGGGTGCAGCTGCGGGGAGCCCGGGCGCGCGCAGCTCTGGGGCTGCAGCCTCCGGACGGAGGACGCGCTGCGGCGCTCGCAGGCCCTGGGAAGCGCGCCATCCGCCCCCTGCAGCCTGTGCTGCAGCTGCTGGCCACCGGAGGGGGCGAAACAGCGTCAACCTGTTGTTTGTCCCGTCACCATTTATCAACTCTCAGCACCACAAGGAAGTGCGGCACCCACACACGTTCAGAAAGTTCAGCATGCAGGAAGTTTGGGGAGAGCTCGGCGACTAGCACAGCGGCCTGGGTCATCGTGGGCGAGCGCAGGCGACAGGAGCGCGGCCGGCGTCCTACTGGGAGCCTCTCCCCGATTTTTCTTAGAGCGACGTGGTCCCTGGGTCGCTGATCCCAATGCACCGGCTCGTCCTCGTCTACACTCTAGTCTGCGCAAACTTTTGCAGCTATCGGGACACTTCTGCAGCTCCGCAGAGCGCATCCGTCAAAGCTTTGCGCAACGCCAACCTCCGGAGAGATGGTAAGAGACTCAGATTTGACTTTTCACTTAAAAAAAAAAATCACTTCTTGTTATTCTCTCTCTTTCTCTCCCTCTTTCTGAAAATCTTTCATATAAGCCCCGGTGATTGCATGTGGTGGAAGGGGTGGGGATTGTGCCTGTATCCAGTGTTGAGAGAGCCCCCTTTTCCGGAATAGGACTGAGGGGTGTGGGATGCTGCCGGAGGGGATCGAATGGGTAAGGTGGCTCATCTCCCTATACTCTAGAGAAGTAATTTTGGTGTCCAATAATCACTGATCCCAGGACCACGGAGTTGCTGAAAGTTGCAGGCTGCGCCGCCCTTCGGTCAAGCTCTTAATCCTTTGAACTTGAAACCCGGATAGATGGGGCATTTCTAATAGGTGGAAGGACTCAAGAGGGGCTTTCTCCGGCTGATTTATTTTAATTTTAATTTTTTTAGTGGGGTGAGAGGGAATGACGCATTTCAGTCTCTCAGTCACATCTGGGACAGTGACAACTTACATATATATTATGTATTTTGAAGAGATGGCTGTGTGCAGCATGCTGCCCATTCTGTCTCCAGAGTGACTTTCCCACTGAGGTTCAAAGTGGTTCAGAAACTCCTGTCCTGGAAGAATAGGGGTTCTGGTGTTCTCCTTGCACAGAAGGCTTTGCAACTGTTTGCAAAAAGTAAAGCTCTTTAAACAGCTATCCTAAGCAAGGTCCCAAGCGGGCTTTGTTTTCCAGTACTCCAGAGGACACCTGGGTCATTGGTTTCCAGAGATTTTAATTGAATTTATTTATTTTCTGGGCCTCTACCAAGATCTTGGGTTGATTTATTTTCTGTTCTCAACTACACCTGATGTTGCCAGTATTTTGCAGCTGTTTCTGCCATCTTCCTGAACTGATCCATAGGTTTTTGGGTTTTTTTTCTTCATCAATAATACCTTTCTCTTCCCCTGCTCACTTAAAGTTCTAACATATCTCCTATGGAGATCGCCAAACTAGTCTTCATGGTTTCACTGTTTGACTGTTTTCTGGTAAATTCATATTACCCATCTTATCCCTTTATCAGTTTCTCTCCTGGTATGTCCTTAATTTGGACTTCACTGAAAGGTATTTGGACTTTGAAACAAACAAACAAAAAATACTTTCTTATATTTTCTGATGTCAAGGAGACTGTGGACTTCAGTATGTTCAAGTCCTCTGAAATGGTGTGAAGGGTACAGGGCAGCCACGGAGTCAACTCCTGACCAGAAGATCTCCCAATATTTATAGAATTACTTTATTACTGTATTTTATGTAAAATGTTCTAGCAATGCCTTTTTGACAACCTTCCAACTTAGTTAAAGCACAAAATTTTCTGGTTAAAATTAAAAAAAAAATAAAAGAGTAGGCTCAAGACCAATCTGTCATAGTTCTGTTTTACTCATTAATGTTTCCAGAAGGAACACTCTTCTTCTAGTTGAGTTTTAGATGTGTTCATGTTTGCCCTTTCAGCTGCATAGAGTAAAATGCCATTTATAATTTACATGACTTCATAGCCATAATTTTGTAATCCTTGGCCTCCCAATATCAGTTACAAAAAGTCAAGGACAGAATATGCAAAGTATGTAACCATTGCCCATTAACCCAAGATTTCAACTGAAACCAAGTCATGTGGCTCATAATATTTTTTTTTGGAAAAGAGTAATCTAATTTTATTTTTTATGTGAAAATTCTGCACATCTATCTAGTCTGTATGACAAGTGATATTTTTAATCAAAATTTTGAAAACCACTCGAGATTTATTTATTCATATTTTAGTTTAGCTAAAGCAGCTTTGCAGTTTACTCTAATAGTACACACACACACACACACACAGTTTGATTCATTTAAATTGATTGTTTAATACTTTTCTCAATGTCAATGTCATTCTATAAACAAGATTAAGAAAGGAAAAAAGTAGTTAGATTAAAAAAATCATCATATACAGAGTGAAAAAATTTTAACTCTCATAATATATGGTTATTTTGGGGGATTTTCAAAGGACAGCTTATTCTTAAGCATTATAGAGCATGCATTCTTTTTTTGTGGCAGAGACAGAGTCAGAGAGAGGGACAGACAGACAGGAAGGGAGAGAGATGAGAAACATCAACTCTTCATTGCGGCTCCTTAGTTGTTCATTGATTGAGTTCTTATATGTGCCTTGACTAGGGGGCTACAGCAGACCGAGTAACCCCTTGCCCAAGCCAGTGACCCTGGGCTCAAGCTGGTGAGCCTTACTCAAACCAGATGAGCCTGTGCTCAAGATGGCGACCTCAGGGTCTCGAACTTGGGTCCTCCACATGCCAGTCTGATGCTCTATCCACTGCCCCACCGCCTGGTCAGGCAGAGTATGCATTCTTAAAGAGAGACAATATTGTACCAAAGGATCAAAATCGGATCTTCAGGAGTGAAGAAAATTTTTGGTATTACAATGGTTTGTGGTCTTCCAAAGGGCCAGTATACATAAACAGATTAGCAGCCTATCTGTAGTGTTAATATTTCATAGGGAGGGGACGTGATTAAAAAAGTACAGTGTGTGTATGTGTGTGTATATATATATATATATATATATATATAAAGGCTCCTTAACTAGGGATTGATAATAATGTAATAAAGATTGAGAAACATTGCCATAGAGTTTTAAGGAGAGAGTAAGAATAAAGGGTCTTTGAGATATTCTAGACATTGTCTGAAAAATCTGAATGGCAACATATAGTTGAGCTGTTGGGAGAAAGTAATAATTTATTAAATTAAACCCTTGTTCTGATTTCAGACATTTTCAACTTGCTGTTCCAAAGCTTCCTAGTGCCTCAGTAAAGAAGACCATATTCTTGATCTTTGTCATATTTAGATAGGATATAACCTTGAGAAGGCTAAGGATGCGGAATATAATAAGAGGAAATATAGAAAACCAAAGTTTTCAAACATTGATTTAGGGTCTCTAGAAGTTCTGGCAAGGATCAGATTACAAATGGTAAGAGATCACAATACATATGCAAAACTAGAAATGACCCTTGAGTAAGAGTTTAAGAAACGATTCCCTAATGATGAAACTATCATTACACTTGGGTGCCATCAATTTTTCCCTGCTGACCCTGTTAGCTGCTACCTAATGTCAGGGTTAAGAAAGGAACAAAGAAGGCAGGCATCTTGTCCTAGAAATAAGGTATGTGTGATCCTGTCTCGCCTAATTAAAACAAACAAACAAACAAATGAAAAAACAAAACAAACAAAAACTCACTTATGATCTACCTGTCCTTAATAGTTCTAAATAACTGTATTACCTAAAAAAATGAAACAGAAATAAGGTATAAAGGTTATACTTACCTGGCAGGGGAGATACCATAATCACAAGGGTAGTTTTCCCAGGGTGAGGCTTATCCATTGAACTCCGGATGTGCTGACCCCTGCGATTTCCCCAAATGTAGGAAACTAGACTGCATAATTTGTGGTAGTGGGGGACTGTGTTCATGCAAGTAATTAAAAAAAAAGAAATAAGGTATAAAGGTTGTTAAATTATGTAGTCTCTTATCCCATGTAGCAGGTTTGTCTATGGCTATCTTCTAGTTTTCCAGAACTTTTTATTACATTATACAGTTGACCCTTGAACAATCTGGGGGGTAGGGTTGTCAATCTGCTGTCAATGGAAAATATGAATATAACTTTTGACTCCCCAAAATCTTAATTACTAATAGCCTACTGTTGACTGGAAGCCTTATAGATAACATAAATAATCAATTAAGATATATTTTATCTCATATGTGTTATATACTCTATTTTTACAATAAGGTAAACTGGAGAAAATAAAATTTCATTAAAAACCATAAAGAAGAGAAAATACATTTACAGCATTTATTGAGAAAAAATCTGTATATAAGGGGACCCTGAACAGTTCAAACCCATGTTGTTCAAAGATCAACTGTATTCTTGTTCTAAAAGGGATATCTGTAGAGCCCTTCCCAGCACTTACAGAATATCTAAAGATGACCAGTGGAGGACAGTGACTAAATCTGGTCTTTGTATCCAAAAGGAAACTAAATTCTTCAGCTAAGAAGGATTACAATGAGTTTGTAGTACTTAATTGAATATTTATACTTCCTTATATTGTATTTATATTCTTTCTCAAACTGATTTACTTTTGATATCACTTCCTAATTATATCACCTCTTAGGTCAGAAAAAAAATCTTCATTTGGCAGTAGCATCCACATATTCTTATTTTAGTGCCTGTCTGTTCAGTGCTTTTGTAATAATAACTGGACACCACTCATATTGCTCAAAGTGTGGATCAAAACGTGTGAAGGTAGCAATTAAATGACAGCATTACTTATTTTTTAATCAAACTAGATAGAACTTCCTGCTTAGGGGTTAATAATACAGAGTCACTCTTCACTTTATTGACCTATTGTCTCTTTCAGCAAGTATAGATGTTCATGGTTAGTGATTCTGAATTTAGTTTTGTTGGGTTAATATTCCAGTACTAGACTTTATTAGATTATCATTATCTAGTGATAGGCCTGTGATTTTAGTAACTGTGGTATTAGAGTTTTAAGTATTCAAGCTTGTTTCTTAAATAATGTGGGTTTCTATTGGGCTTATTGAGGACAGCACATTGACTTTGGGGCAAGGATCAAAGCTTAAAGGGAAGATGATAAAATATGGGGACAATATAAGCACATTAAAGTATCTGAAAGCTAAGAATTAGATTAGTGTCTAAATCATATGTTCTTTTGTGTTTATATTTTTGTTCAACTCTAAAAAGTAGTAAAGCCTTATATCTTATAAAACATAGTGGTGATTACATATGTTAAATGCAACATAGCTTTGACTTGCCCCTGCAGATAACATTATTATATAGAGGTTGTTCTAAAGAGGCTGGTTCGGTCAGTTGTCCCTATGCTATGTAATTGAAGATGCCACTTGGTTGTGAGTTATAGTAATAACCATGATGTGTTCATTGAATGACAGTGATTGACATCTACAGTGTTTTCTTTTTCAGCAAATGATCAAGATGGCTTTAGAAAAGAGACAAGTTAGTCCTGCACTACCTGATCACTTTTAAGATGACCTCTTTTCAGGCCATTCCTTACTTGATCTGGGCTGTTTAAAGATGCAAAGACAAATAGTTCTTTATCCTGAGTTCTGCTGCTGACCCTGTTGTAGCTATTATTCATTTATTCAATAATTATTTATTGCATCTCTAATATCTGTTGATTTCTGTGCCAGATGCTCAAGAACATTATGAATGAAAAACTTGGTTCCTGCCCTCTTGGAGCCTATGGTTTACTATGCAATATAGAAAAGAAAGTACTTAGTTCCAGTATACTGTAGTTGTGTTTCAGATGCATTCTGGAGAGTTCCAAGATTCACAAGAAGTACCTTAGACGTCAGTACATGCATACAAGGGAGGCTGAATATGTATATTCAAGTTTTCCACCCCTTATTCAACATAGCAGTTCCATGTATCTCCACATTTCTGTTTCACATATTTGAATTCAATTTAAGATTTTTATTTGGGAAACAATGTATGTCACAGTTCAAAAACCATGAAACCAATGTATAATGTGACAGGTGTTTTAATAGAAGAAATGCATATGGAATATGCGAATTCACAAGGAGGATCTAATATAGATTTTAGGGATTGGAGAAGGATTTCTAGAAGAAGTGATGTTTAAACTGGGGAATGAAGAATGAATAGGAGTTAAGAAGTTGGTGGCAGTGAGGAAGGAGGGTAGAGTTTCCTAGTGCAGAGACTAGCACTTGCCAAGATTTGGGGATGAGAATTTAGAGATGCAAGTGGCCATTAGTGAAAGGCCTGGGAGTTTGGCAGTCATGGGAAGGGCAGTGGGAAACTATTGAAAGATTTAATTCAGGGAACTATATGGCCTGTTCTATGTTTGAATACTGAGTACCACAGTGTTTCTGAGAAGTCAGCCAAGCTAGTGTGGTGATCAAGACCAGTCTTTTCACACCTCCACTGCCTGTGGGACATGGACACAGATGGTAGTACAGGATATGTCTGACTTCCTTTATCCAAAATCTCCAAATATTGGGTGCCCATTGCCTTGGAGCATCACTGAGGTCCCCTCACCATGGATATCCCTCTGCAGATCAGTACCAGATATTAGAAATTATTAACTGTATCTGCAGTCTCATCAAGGCAATGTAAATCATGAAAGTAACTTGTCTAGTGTTCGGCAATGTTTTAAGTTATTTCAAACTTCTATACTTCAGAATAAATGCAATTTGAAAGGGAGCATTTTTACATTAATTTTTGTGAGGACAGTTTTGTCAAAAGGCTACAGGGGGATAATATATAATAGCAAAAAAAAAAAAAAAAAAAAAAGATCCAGGACAAATGCTGCAGCAGAAATGTTCTGCCCCCACACACAGTATTTCAGGATCGAATGTAATTCATAAGTAAAGGAATAAGCCCAGAAGACACTAAGGTGTACAAATGCACAGACAGGAGGAAATATATTCTTTTGGCAATTATTTTTCATGACAGGAATGAAACAAACCTTGTTTCTTACAATCGATGATGTATATGTGATTTCTCTGCTCTTCACCTTGATATGTGGACATGTAAACGTTAACTTGAATATTGATTGACTGATATTGTGTTTTCTTGTGTTTTGTGCTGAGTGCAACTTAGCAGTTTTGTTTAGTTGGAGACAGCTCAGGGAAAGGACCACAGCAGAAGCATATGAGCTGTCTTTCATTACAAGAAGTGATCTTTTCTCAAATTGTAGGTTTTTACTTGAACGCTATTTTGTAGAGCATTTATGCAGACATGGTTCTAGGTACAGTGCTTCACCTATGAAAGTGAGCCAAACATGAATTAAAAGTTTGTGTACTAGGATTCTTGATTTTTGAAATTTGAAATCCAGTATGCCTTCTTTGGACTGAAAGGAGCTTAGTGACAATGGCTGGGAGCGAGGTACACGCATCAGTTGAATATGCTGTTTCGGCTTTGAACAAATCATTTCATACTCAATTGTGAGAAGCTGATGACAAATTTTGCATTTTGCTAAAACATTTAATAAGCAATATAGCAACAGCCTACTTGTATAAAATTTAGCTATTCAGCAATCTCAGCTATGTAAAACACAACCAAATGAACTAATAAGCATGCAACAAATTCACTTAAAAGCCAAAATCAGTGTCACAAAGTGTATAAATGAGTTCATAAAGTTCACGTGGTAGACATTAAAAGACCATTTGCCTTTGCTTTCCATGTAATTTTATCCCACTTGCTTACATGGTTTCCACATCCACAGCAGAATCGGAGCTTGTGGTTAGATTAGAGAACAGGACTGGTTCGAGTTATCACACTATTAACATTGAGAATTGACAGCTAGTAGTTTTCCTGCCTCCTCTTATATTTTCCGGCTTTGAAAAGCATTCTTAAGACCTAAGCAAGCACAGCTGCCTTAGGAGTTTTATTGAATACAGTGGAAAATGTTCCAACCCGCAATGAACTGAATGTTTCTGTTATCCCCTAACTTCATACCTTGAAATTCATCCCTCCCAATGTGATGATATTAGTAAGTGGAACTTTCAGTAATTGATTAGATTATGAGGACAGGGGCCTCATGGATAGGATTAGTGCCTTTATAGAAGAGACAGCAGAGAGATTCTTCCCTCCTTCCACCATGTGAGGATATGGAAAAAAGACTGAATCTATTGGTGTTGTGATCTTGGACTGTAGAACTGTAGAAGTTCATTTCTGCCCTTTATAAACCACTCAATTTTTGTATAGCAGCCCAGCTGGACTAAGACAAAACCTATTTTCTTATGTCACCAGGGAATCATTATATTACAGCCCAGTGGAATTGCTGATGTTTTTAATGATGTCCTTGAGCCATAAACGAAAGTTTAGATGATATGTTTGATGGGTTTACCAGGGTTATAAATTGGAAATGCTATTAGTTTAAGCATATATGGATTTCAATGAGAAAATTTACAGCCCTCACTTTGACAGCTTTGTGAAAAAGAACTATTGTAGCCTAGATCATAAAAAAAAACTATTATTATCTTTATATTAGTGATAACTAATAGATTTGTGTCAGTCAAGAGGGAGGTGAGCAGGAATTTCTGTCAGTATTTTGGATTAGATCCTACTGTGATTAGAATCCTTAATAACTTGAATGAAGACATGGAAAACGCATCTTCTAAACTTGCATATTTTAGCTGGAAAGAATACTTAATGGTTGGATTACATGCCGAGGTTGGCTGATATTTTCTATAAAGGGCCAGATAGAAGATATTTTAGGCTTTTGAGGCAATAAGCTCTAAACTAAACTAAATAACAAATATTTAGTTATGCCATTATAGCATGAAAGCAGCCACAGAAATTACATAAACGAATGGGTGTGGCTGAATTCCAATATAATGTCATTTATAAAAATAGTCAGTGTGCTTACAGGCTGTAGTTTGCTGATAGCTGAATTAGAGAATCCATGTGCTATTAGGTTAAAATGATGGGTCTACCCTATTAAAATGAAATGCAGCAGGGAGAAATGCAAAATCTAGCTCTTTGGCTAGAAAATAAAAGCAACTATGTAGTTATAAAAAAATAACTTGAATTAACACCAGTTTATGCAAAGATAGATTAAATTAAAAAGATAGGGATAGATGATAGATAGATAGATAGATAGTCTATACTGATCTCTCTATCTCCTAACTGCTTTAGTTCAGCATAGTTTATACTTCAACAAATGATGTAGCTGCTAACCAACAATAACATCAACAGTGTGAACTTAGCATTTCACATTAATAATATCTCAAGATCAAGGGTTAGCAATGCTCTGATAAGTCAGTCCTGTATGTGGGTGTTGTGCTCTTAATTTCTCCCCTATGCAGGATTCTACCTCTTTCTGACTCCCTCAAACCCAAGACTGAAACCCACAAAGTGTATTACTATTCCTGTTTTTAAACTTTCCCTTCTTATTGGTTTTATACTCTCACCAACACACATGTTCAAGTTTCTTTGTATCCTCCCACAATATATGCAAGGTGTTTACTGTTTCTCTTTATTTTACCACAATATTAGCTTCTTCAGTCTCACTACAACTCACTGTCTCTACTTCCTCTGGCCCTTACCCTTTGCAATTGGGTTATCTTTGTTGCCCCACTAAATTGCTCTAGGTGAGGTCGCTAGCCTCCTCTGTGATCTACAGGTCTTTTCAGGAAATGCTCTCTTCCCTTGGCTTGACACTGCCTGTTCTTTGCCTTAACTACTCCCAAATGGTATGATTTAAATGAAGATAGAAATAAATCGAGAACTAACTGAATACTTATTTTAGGTTCTTTGGAGTAGCAAAATTAGAGAAGGCCTTGAAAAGTATATTTCATGTTTTGTTCTGTCCCTGGAACCATTATGAATAGTGAAAGATCTTTAAATATCTGTGGGATCTTGTGATATAAAAAAGAAAAAGCATTCAAAGATAACAAATAATGGCATTTTATGACCTATCAAGTTCTACAACCACACCATTTTGGGGTAGATATATATAAATACATATATAAACTTAGAATGTTTAAAATAATAAAAAGACTCTTATAACACTAGAAAATAAATTAAACACACAGATTTTCTTATGTCATTTTACTCTTTTGTTTATATTTCTCTCCATGGATGTATCATTTATACTTTTATTTATTTTTCTCTCCCTGCTTCCTGGTTGGTCTTCATCCTCCTGTCTGCCCTATGAATACTGGGCGGTCTCTGGAGGACCTTAGTTCTTTCTGAAGGGCCGACTGCTACCAATGTGCCAAGCCTGTAACCCTATATTTATTGTCTCGGCCTCCTCAGTGAGCGCTCTCTTCACCTGTCCTTGTACTTCACTGTTGGAGGTCTGCAATGAGTGATCCCACTGGTATTTAAAATAAACTCTTCACTCAGTAGGCCTCAGAGTCAAATCATGTTTTTTTTATTGTTCTTATTGATTTTTATTTTTTTGAAATAAAGTGATAATTAATTTTTTAAAAAAAATATTAGGCTATTCATCTGGTGGTGCATTCCTAAACAGTATTAATCTTTTTGTTGTGGTTATTCTTCCAGACACATCATAATTGTTTTTGAATAAACTTTTTAGTGTATGTACTGACCAGGTATCATGTTTTAGACTGACTCCCTTCCCTCTCCATTTAAAACTGACTGTTTCTTTATTTTTTCCACATTTCCATCATAAAGCCTATTACAATATTTATTTACCTTTCTGACATCTGCTGTTGTAAGCACGGTCTCTATACTTAATACAGTCCAGTATTTTCATTGTCCATTTCATTAACTAGCACATAGGAGTTGCTCAATAGATCTGAAGAATCAGTAAATCAGCCAGTCTTTGAACCACGTGAGCTCTCTCTCACATTGTAAATGGATGGGGAAAAGGATGTTAAACTCTCGATCTGGGGTTCAATGCCCGTGATTAGCTATAGAAGTCTGAGGAAGATTAATTCATTTTTATTCTGTTTCAAGGTTTATTTATATGAAGTGAACATGTTCACACTTTGTTATTATATCAAGGATTAAACAAGAGAGTTATTATTGAATGAAACAAAGAGTATACATTTACTATAAAAACAAGAGAACCAATGATGAAGTTGCTAAACATGGAAATAAACGATTTTTAGACAGCTGTTAATTAAGAAAAAAAATAGAGTGAGATCTATTTGGAATTTAGTTTAGTGTAAGGAGAGCTTATTTAAATACCCACTGGCTAAGAAGTAGGTATAAATAGCCACTATGGCTTTATAGTGTTTTGATACAGATTTTTAGTTTAATTAAAGTTTAGTGTACTTTTCACCAAACCCAACTTCAATAAACATAAACACTACTCATTTGTTTAATAAATATTTATTGAGTGCTGACAATGTGCAAAGATCTACATGGAGCACTGAGGCAGAAACATTTAAGCCCAAGTAGTCTCTACTCTGTTAAATCATATACTTTGGCTGAAGGGATTAAAATATGTAAAACATCATAGGGCACGTGGCATAATCTGGGTACAGCCATTATGGTACCCTGTTTTCTATTTTTTCATTGGATTTCACAAATGAGTGAAATCATGTCATACTTATATTTCTCTGACTGGCTTATTTCACTTAGCATAATACTCTCCAGGTCCATCTATACTGTTACAAAGGGTACCGTTGCTTTCTTATCCACTCATCTACTGATAGGCACTTGGGCTGCTTACATATTAGCTATTTAAATAACACTGCAATGAACAAGATTTGTTTTGTGTCTTAACATGTTCTGTCCTAGAAAATATTTTATATGCATTTGAAAAGAATGTATATTCTATTGCTTTGGGGTGAAATGCTCTGAAGATATTAAATCCACATGATCTGTGTGCTCCAGTATTGTTCCCTGTGTGGGTTATGTGGGCCCTCCTGTTGTAACTGAGTCTTGATTGCTATAGGCCCATTCATTTATGGGATTGACCGACAGGCTGGCTGACTGTGAAGCTCTACCCCAACTACAGTATATGAGCTACTGTGTAGGTGCTGACCTCAGGAAGCAGAATTTGTCTGCTCAGGATCTGGTGCCTGCTGAAATATCCCTTTGGATGTGATGCTTATGAAGCTAATAAGATACTGCTTGATGTTGTCTGAAGCTGGCCACTGAGTGTATTGGTTCTGAATCTTTTGGGAAGGCCTCTGGTACAGGCCAATGTCAGATGCTGCCTGTGACTGGTCCTGGGTCACCTGTTTGGAGCTACAAGCAATCCACAGTTTTCGACAGTTTCTTCTGAGCCTGGGTGCATACAGGAAGGGTCACATTGCACTCTAAGACTGGCTTTTACCAGCACCTGGCACAGGGGGAGTGTAGCAAAAGCTCATACGCACCCCAAGATGTGCCTCTGCCTACCTTCACTTGTCTGTCTGTTAGGCTCAGTCACTAAAAGAGTCTCTGGTTGTACTCAAGTTGCATGAAGTATGTTCTCAGTGAGCCACCAGGTCAGGGTGAGTGGTATTCCCCAGACTGGTACAGGTTCACACTCAATGCTAGTACTGAGTGTGAGACCACTCAGAAAATATTTCTGTGTATACCAAGTCAAGCTACCAACTGCTAGGAGCTTGCATACCTTGTGTTCAGACAGGGTCTTAGGGAGTCATCAGGATAAGGCCAGCAGAGTTTTTCAGGTTTAAACAGACCAAGATTTGATTATAGTGAAGGAGGGGCTTTACTTTGAAGCTATATGTAGAGAGAATATTTTTAAATATTAGAATTATTGGAAATTTGGAGTTTAAGACAGGGTCAGTGAAATCTATCAATAGTTGAACTTCTGAGTCATTTCTTTAGTTGAAATTGAATCCAATTCTTGCTACTCCAGATCATTATTGTCCAATTGAAATAATATGCAAGTCAGTGTTGTTTAAAAAATTTTAGTAGCCACATAAAAGAGTAAAATGAGCCTGACCCGACAGTGGTGCAGTGGATAAAGCATTGGACTGGGATGTGGAAGACCCAGGTTCGAAACTACAAGGTGGCTAATTTGAACACATGTTCATCTAGTTTGATCAAGGCTCACCAGCTTGAGCCCAAAGACGCTGGCTTGAGCCCAAGGTTCCTGGCTTGAGCAAGGGGTTCACTCAGTCTGCTGTAGCCCCCTGGTCAGGGCACATATGAGAAAGAAATCAGTGAACAACTAAGGTGCCACAACAAAGAATTGATGCTTCTCATCTCTCTCCCTTCTTGTCTCTCTGTTTCTCTCTGTCTCTCTCTGTCTCTGTCACAAAAAAAGAGTAAAATGAATAGCATGAAATTAATTTTAATATTATATTTTATTTGGATAAGCCTCTATCCAAATATTATCATTTTAATGTTTAATAAATATTTTAAAAACTGTGATTTCCTTTTATATTCTTTTTATCATAATGAGTCTTTAAAATGTGATATGCATTTTATCCTTATAACACATCCTGTTTCAGATCATCAACATTTTAAATAGTAGCAACAATGTGGCTAGTTATTATGTATTTGGACAGCACAATATTTTTAAATTATTTATTTAGACCAGCACAGATGATCATTGATCTTTTTCTAACATAAAAAAATATATTTAATTTATGAAAGCTATTTTTCTAGTTCAGTTGCAGTTGGCTGAGCCATATTTTAGGGGGATTAATAACCCAAAAGAGGCAGTTTTGTGTGATATATGTGTGTGTGTGTGTGTGTGTGTGTGTGTGTATTATTGTATCAACATTGATATAGTTGATATATCTGGTAACTTTTATGTATTTCTCTTTTTAAGAATAAACTTACAGTCATCTAATAAACTACAGTCAACCAGGCTACTCAGCTTATATGCCAGGTGCAAAATTTCTGCTATTTAAGGAGCTTCTTATGAAAACAGCAGCTGGTTCTTCCTTTTTCTGCCATGGATGGGGAAAAGCTGTGTTTAACCAGCATCGGTTTTTCTTTTCACTTATAGCTTAATGTTACTTCAGTAATGATAGCATTCTCTTCTATCACTTTATCATTTTTAAAAATTATCTTTTCTGGCTAATCAGTAACAGATTTGTCAAAAAAATCCTGCCATGGGTTTGGGTGGTTTAACCTACTACATCTCTGGTACAAATTATTATTTAATAACCCATATCTTCTTGAATTTTGAGGCCTTGAACAGCATAATTTTGAAGCTTCATTGTTAGAAATATTAAATGTTATGAAAGCTATTGTCCTGCATTTTAACATCTCAGATCTACCCCTCACTCTGTGCCCAGAATCAATGATAATTGAAATTACTACAGAAATAGCATCGCTCCTGCTTTTGCTAAGTGACATATTTCTACCAAGCTTTTGGTTTTTTCTTCATTGGTATGGCCTTTTAATTTGCTTATGACTTTGGGAAACTGTACAGCCAGTAGCCGCAGTCATCACCATGACCATTCACATGCAGGTTCTCATTGAATTCGGGCAGACGGTAAAGAAACAGCGGAGCCAGAGGATGGTGGGCCATTCCTTTATTCTAGCCTTGCAACTGGCAGGCGAGTAAAAACACACACAGAGGGCTCCAATACCCTGACACATTCTCTGTTTTTTTGTAGAATCAAAGGACTCAATCAGTCTCAGTCACCTCTGGTTCCCTATCTGCATGCCTTCTCCCTTTTCCTCTCTGCACAAACTGGCTTCTCCTTCAGCACCCTGCTATCTTGGCTTCCTTCCTTCCTTCCTTCCTTCCTTCCTTCCTTCCTTCCTTCCTTCCTTTCTTCCTTCCTTCCTTCCTTCCTTCCTTCCTTCCTTCCTTCCTTCCTTCCTTCCTTCCTTTCTTCCTTCCTTCCTTTTCCTCTTTTTTTCTTTTTAAAAATTTTGGCATGAAACCCCTCCTCCAGCAAACATTAGTATGACAATGGCCCTTCCCAAGCAGGAAGGTAGTTACCAATTTCACATACCAGCTCCATTTTTAACAATAAAGTGAGCAAACTCAGAAAATGCAGATTTTACAAACTCATTTGCCCAACAGAAGCCCAAGCATTCTGTTAAGTACAATGGCTTGCAACAGTGCCCTGTTCTTCCATGACTTCGGAAACATCTCATTGCATTATGTTCCTATGAAGAGACTCAGATGCAATCATTTCCTGTAAAACTTTCATTGCCCCATGTTGATGTCTCCTCCTGAAAGTACCTCAACACAGTGTACCTGGTTTTCAAAACAAACACCTGGCCTGACCTGTGGTGGCGCAGTGGATAAAGTGTCGACCTGGAAATGCTGAGGTCGCCGGTTCGAAACCTTGGGCTTGCCTGGTCAAGGCACATATGGGAGTTGATGCTTCTAGCTCCTCCCCCCTTCTCTCTCTCTCTGTTTCTCCTCTCTCTCTGTCTCTCCCTCTCCTCTCCTAAATAAATAAATAATAATAAAAAAAATTTAAAAACAAACAAACAAACAAACAAACACCCAAAATCAGAAAGGCTGTTCTAAGGAAGGAACTGCTTCCAGAGCTCAGAATCTCTTCAACCACTTTGTGTGTCAGGATTCAGCATGAGTCCATTGTTATTGAAAACCTTCTACTCATAAGGCACTTTGCATTTTCAGTGAAAAAGTGATTTTAAAAACAATTACTCTTTTAGCATGCTATTGGGCAGAAAAGTCACTTTTTAGCTCATTCTGTTAAAATAGCTGCTGTTCTCACATGGTGATGTTTTCACGTGATACAGCTAATGGCCCTACTTGCTTGGAAAGGGGCTTGGTTATGCTAACGTGTGCTGAAGGAAGGGGTTGTCACGGGGAAGAGTTTTAAAAGAGGAGCTAGAAGGCCATTTTGGAAGAGAGTGGCTAAGTTTTTATAGGGAGGAGGAGCCCATGCTGTAGCAGTGCAGGGAGACCACATGGAGGAGGAAGCCAAAATGATGGAATGGTGAAGAAGTCAGTGTGCACAGCAGAAAGAGATGGGGAACAGAGGTGAATAAGACTAGTGAGGTAGAACCTTTGATTCTAGGAAAACTCAGAAGAGTCAGTGGCTTTGAGAGCCCTGGATGGAAAGGGAAGTGTTTTCCCATTGTGTATTTTTACTCGCTTGCTAAGTGCGAGTCTAGAATAAAGGAAAATGGACTGCCAGTTTTCAGCTCCACAGTTTCTTTACTGTCTGTCTGAATTAAATGCGAACCTGCATTGGCCAGGCAGCTTTGATGGCAGCCGTGGCTACTGGCCTTACACGTGCCCTGTGCATTCTTACTCTCCCTACCTGTAATTATACCATTTGTGTCTGTCCTCTCCCAGGAATCTAAGCTCTGTTAGGGTGAAGACTTTGTCTCTTTTATTCTCTAAGGTATCCTGGCTCCTGGAACAGTACTTCATATTGTAGGATGTGCTCACTAAATATTTACCGAATGATAGAATGTACCTCAGCTGAATGTAGTTCAAGTGAAACTCAAACTTGTAGGAAGAGAAGAGTGTTTGTGGGTAGCAATGGTGGGCTGACTTTGAAGCAATGAAGCTTAAGCTTCAGGTCCCATTTCTACCAAGGCCCTGTTATTTAATTATATATTTACAATTTTGGTACTTTTTTTCTTAAAAAGGATATTCCAGATTTTATCAGCATCAGACCCCACAAACTCTAGATCATTCCTTGGTATTAAGGTATATATCTAGTCATTTGAGATTTGCTCTGAGGATAATGTGAAAATAGCCTCTACTCTACCAGATGAACAGATTAATGCTGCAGGAGATCTCTTACCCAAAGAGCTGGATTAATCACACAGTCTAGTCTTAGTTTAAAACATTCTGGCTGACTGACAACTCAGTGACTGCAGTGCTCTTGTGGTACTACCCTTGTATGCATTTCTGCTTCCACCATTGAGATATACAGGGGTCCTCGGGTTACGACAGTCTCAACATACAATGTTTCAAGTTTACAACACTCACTTCTATGGAGAGGAGCTGTCTTCTGAAGATCTCATCCAGCTGGAGAAGCAGGTGATTGAAGAGGAAGAGATAGAAACCCCAAAACCCAAGAGACCCACTACCAAGGTTTGGCAAAAGATTTTTCTATGGTAGAGGATGGATTGGCAAAATTTCAGGCTGAGGACCCCAGCGATGACAGATTCAATAAGATCACAGACTGTTATGGATGCCTTACAATGCTATGGGCAGATTTTGGAAGAGAAGAAGTCATCAACTTTCCAGACCAGCCTGGAACAATGCTTTAAGAAGGTAGAGAGGCCTGCAACAGGTCCTGTACCCTCTACATCAGCTGCTTCTCGAGATGAAACACCTGTAGTGCAGGTAGAATCATCTGTAGCATCTCCTGCATGTCCCTTAGGCAATCCTGATTCACCTGACCCAGTATCTCCAGCACATTCTGTAGATTCTCCTGCCTCTTCAGCATCCTCCTCCCAATATGTCATTCTCTCCCACCCTGCAATGCCCCTTCCAATGTGCAAGCCAATCACAGGAATAAAGGCACAGAATTTTTTTTTACACTCATTTTTTTGTTGTTTTTTCTGTTACTACTGTACAGTGTACAGTACAGTATATTTATGTCCTTTTCTTTTTTCTGTGGCTTAGTTGTGTTTTTGTGTTCTAGATTATGATTTTATAACTTTGTGAAGAAAGGAAAGTGACTTAGGCTAGTGTGTGTTTTGACTTACACCAAAATTTGGGTTACATCACTGTCATAGGAACAAAACTGTGTCGTAACCCGAGGACCTCTGGTATATCTCTCTACATACACCTTCTAAGGACTTGTTATATTTTCTTTCAAAACATATGTCTTCCTCTTGTACATTTTAATGCATTTACATAATTTAATTAAGTATTGTATAACACAAGAAAATATGTGTAAAAAAAGAATTTTGTTGCAAATGTTATGTAAATAAACACTTTATCCAAACTAAAACAGTGAGTTGTTAAAAATATATTGAGTTAGGTGTAAGTTAGACAACTAAATTATTCTACAAAGAGTAAAATAATATAGATTTTAATAATGTAAAGGGCTGCATGTATTATATAATACATGTGTCTTTAAATTTCAAATGTGTCTTTAAATTTTTCTCTACTTTCAAAATGAAAAAATGGAAAGTATAAGTTAGTTATGGACATGACTTATGCAAAAAAGATTACAAATAATTTTATTAGTATGAGATGCAGTCAAAGAAAAAAATCTTTGTGCTTCATCAGAAAGTTTGGTCACAGGAATGCACATTGATGTATTTTAAGCTAAAAAAAATGTACCCCCCCCATTTTAACTGGCATTTTAAATTGATCAATCCAGTATTATTTCAGCTGTGTTGGGCAAGAGTGTTTCCAATGTGTGTGTAAAAAAAGATAATTTCTTAAAGAGATCCATGTATTGTATAATAGAGTTTAATTTGTACCAACAAAGGTTAATGAAATTCATTAACACAGAAGAGAATCTAGCCTGATGAGAGACTGTATGGAATAATGAATAAGGGCAACAAGACCTCAGCAGAAATCCTCTTCCTACTACTTGCTAGCTATGGATGCTTGGAAAATTGCTCAGCCCCTCTTAGGCCTTACATATTAAAAGCAAAAAAGAAAAAAAAAAAGAAGTGATTATGAAGATTAAATAGTTACTACATGTAAAGCTTTTAGCCCCTAATAAACTATAAGGCAAAATTTAGATATCTGTATTGTTGTTTATCAGGTTTTTAAAAATATATATTTTGCCTGACTGTGGTGGTGCAGTGGTTAAAGCATCCACCTGGAATGCTGAGGTATTTGGTTCTAAACCCTGGGCTTGCCTGGTAAAGGCACATATGCGAGTTGATGCTTCCTGCTTCTCCCCCCTTCTCTCTCTCTCTCTCTCTCTCTCTAATGAATAAATAAAATCTTTAAAAAATTTAAAAATATATATGTATGTATTTCAACATTTTTACAGAGTATGATAGAAGTTGCACCTTACTACAAGTAGTAGTAATGACTGTGTGTACAGTATATTTATATGTTGATTTCACTGATGCATTGTTGTTGTTTTTTTGTGACAGAGACAGAGACAGACAGAGACAGAAAGACAGGAAGGGAGAGAAATGAGAAGCATCAATTCTTTGTTGCAGCTCCTTAGTTTTTCACTGATTACTTTCTCACATGTGCCTTGACGGGGGGGTGTGTGGCTACAGCAGACTGAGAGACCCCTTGCTCAAGCCAGTGACCTTGGGCTCAAACTGGTGAGCCTTGCTCAAACCAGATGAGCCCGCACTCAAGCTGGCGACCTCAGGGTTTTGAACCTGGGTACTTCGCTTCCCACTCTGATGCTCTATCCACTGCGCCATCACCTGGTCAGGCTCGTTTACTCATTAATTTTCAGCACTGGAAGTCTTTCATCAGGATAGTCTGAGACATATTCTTGCTCTATGGTCGATGACAATGTGGCCTAGAAAAGTGCAGTTACTTGCCTGAAGTCATACAGTGGATTATGACAGGGTCAAAATTTAAGGACAAGTTTTAGACTACCCATATGTTGCCCTTTCCAATAGTATCACAGGTGCCTCTTGTCTATTGTTAGAAATAACAATTGCAAATCTCAGTAAAGATGGTTATAATAATGAAAGAAAGCAGTGTCACCAACACTTTATTAGATTGTATCATCAATATGTCTACCTTTTCCCTCCAAAGTTGTGTTGATTTTAGACTTTTTTATGGTAAATAAAATGGCTGTATATTTTTGGCATGTTGAACTAAAATGTAGTGATAAGAATTGAAATTTTGTGGTTTTTCCATTTTGTGTTGTTGGTTTTATTTTATGCTTACTGGAGTATATACAAGCCAAAGTTGTAGATCAAGCCAGTTTGCAGCCTCTTCAGGAGAGGCTTGACTTCTTAGCCATCTGTCTTCTATATAGAAGAACATGAATCTAAATAAAGTTGAAAGTTAAGATGAAATCTACTATATTTTTGAGTTGCCAGTCTAAGCTTTCTTTAAAGTCTGAAAGCAATAAGTATGCAAATACAAACTCGTTTTAAGGAAAGGACAGAAACTTAAGCTGCCTTAAATAATCTTAACAGAATTTGAAAGGTAGTCAAATCAGTTATAATGTAACTAATGGGGAAAAAAAGTAAATCCTTTCCCGGTTTTAAAGCAGCATTTTGGGAGTGAGTTTTGCTTGATTCATCAGTCCTTGACTGAATATCTACTATGTGCCAGGCACATGAGCTGCAAGACTTACGGTAGCAAGAAGACATGCTTCTCCACTGCAGTAGCTGTTCGGTGGGGAGACCCATGAGGCCAGCAGACTATATGCACCAGTGTAATAGGCTGTGAACCGAATAGGCCAAGGGAGCACTTGGCGGAGCCTCCATCCCAAAAGTACCACAGGGATGGTTTTCCAATCCCTCTTTCCCAAAGAGCTTTGAGTTGCCATAAAATGCAAATAAAGTCTCTAAGGATGGAAATAGCGTTACCTAACCCTTTAAAGTCAAATCAGCTGCCAGATTTTGTATTTTTATGGAGGCCAAAACCGAATAATACGAGAAGGATGTTTCCATTTTATTCTACAAACAATGGCTCAAGAACCCTTTCTATTCATTTTTGCTCTCCACAGCATGTTCACAAATGTGTAGGCTCAACACAGATGTTAGTTTTAGTATAAATCTTATTCTTTAATGAATGATTTTCTAAAATAGCCCGAGCAAACAACTCCTGATCTGGAGATGTTCTTTATACCAAAAGAAGAAGTTGCAGCTTCCAGTAAACAAACAAACAAACAAACAAACAAACAAAATGATAAAAATACAGTGGACCTTTTCAAACAGCATATCTAGTAGAGAAAGCAATTTATTTTCCCTACAAAATATTAACAATAATAAAACCCTCTTCTTGAAATAAGCACTATGAGGAAAGCCTCCATGGCTCCCTAAAATGAAGCCATCATCTTTCGGGGAGCCATGGGAGTGCACTGTAAAATCAACCCCAGGGAGGAAGCCGAGGCACCTTGGTTCAAGGGTGGAGCTCTCTTCCCTGGGGCTGTCCCTGTGGTGACAGGAGTGATTGCCTGACTTCACATGGGACACCTTGAGAGCAGGTTCTGAGACCAAGGTGCATACCAAGGGCTGTTTGTTCCTTGAAGAAGGCATTGGCCATGCTGGGTAACTTATGAACAGTCTGCATTTGCAGTGGTTGGCAAACTCATTAGTCAACAGAGCCAAATATCAACAGTATAACAATTGAAATTTCTTTTGAGAGCCAAATTTTTTAAACTTAAACTATATAGGTAGGTACATACCTTATCGAGGTAGTGCCCACATGTGGTATTTTGTGGAAGAGCCACACTCAAAGGGCCAAAGAGCCGTATGTGTCTCGCGAGCTGCAGTTTGTCAACCAGGGTTAGAGGAAACCTCTCTCTTATTCTAGTCACAAAGTTCTTAGGACCATCCAGTTTTCCAAAGTATGATCAATCACATCTCTGATTCTCATTTAACTACATCAAGAACCTGGGTACTTGGTGATAAGAGAACTCACAGAAAATGAATACTTATTGAGTTATTTGAGAAATATTTACTGAGCATATTTTGTTAAAAGTTACTGTACTAGATAAGATGGAAATTTAGAAAACAACTGGATCATCTGTGGGTAGAAATATTATGTGTATATTCACACATACATACATGTACCCGGATGCATGAAATATTTTACATATAGTGTGTGTATAGGCACACACACTAATGTATATGTTCAGATGTATCATGTTACCTATATTATAAATATACTCATAAAGATATAAATATATATGGTGTCATTAATGTGCTGGTGTTAATTTACATGTTAAAACATGATGCTGGAACAGCTCTAACTAGGGAGTCACCAAACCCAGAGAGTCAGGAATTCTTTTATGGAACAGAAAATGGCATTTCCACCAGACAGTAAAGATGTGATATTAGTATCATCGGGCTGCTGTATCAAAGTACCACAACCTTTGTGGCTTAAAACAACATTTATGTTGTGACAGTTCTAGAAGGCAGAAGTAAAAATTGAGGTGGCATCAGTGCCACACACCCTGCGGAGGCCAGGACAGAGCCTGTCCCACACCTTCTACTGGCTTTTGGGGGAAAGGGAGTCTGTTTCACACCTTCTATTGGCCGTTGGCTTTCCTAGCTTCAGTCTCTGTTTCCATGGTCACATTGCCTTTCCCCTTTCTGTGTGCCAGCTATCCTTTGGCTCCCTTTGCTAAGGACACTGGAGATTGTATGTGAATCACCCAGGATAAGCTCCTTTTCTCATGATCCCAAACTCAAGATCACATTTGGCGATACAAGGTAATATTCACAAATTTCAGGGTAGACAAGTCTTTGAGGGGGTACAGTTTATTCCACTATAATGAGAACTTTTTTAAAAGCTGAATTCGGGGGGAGCAGTACAGGCTGAGAAACTAGACTAAACAGAGGTATATGAGCACCTTTGTTCTAAGAAAGAGAAGGCATGTGGTAACAAGGAGGAACATCAGGGAGCAGCAGTGTGCAGAGAAATGGAGAGAGAAGCAAGTAAGAGGCCAGGCCATGGAGGCCTTTCATTCTGTGCAGCCATTTTAACATGACTTGGAAATTGAGTGGGAACCAGATAGGAAGCTATTAACACAGCTCAAGTGAGACATCAACAAAGCCTATCTATAACGTTTAGACATGAGAGTATAAAGAAAGGGAAAGATTTTAGCAGTAAAATCAATGGAAAGACATTGGCATTGATTGGCATTAGATTTTACTGAAGAGATTTCCAACCCTCTGCATAACTGGGAAAGAGTTAGAACATTAATAACAATAGGAAAATTAGAAGGTAGAAATTATGATTGGATTTAAATATTTCATTCCAGTATGCTATGCAGAGGCAGTGCGGTTAGAAATGTAAAGTTTGTCTCCAGAGAGAGTTTGACATTAGTTATTTACATTGAGTGAGGATCCAGAAGGAGGAAAGGGAAGGGAGGAATGGAATGTCTCCAAAGGTACACTCTAGAGGACTCCTTCCTTTTAGAGGAAAAAAAAAAAGAGAACTAACCTTCTTCTGTATGTGTGTTTATTTAGGTTTTAAAAAGTATACTTTTTGACCCAGAGAATTGTTTAATTTACAGGATTTTTCATGCCGTAACTGTGCATGAGCTAAATCTCTTTATATTATTTCTATTGAAATCCTGCATTTTGTGCTCAAGTAATTTGCTCTAATTCTGACCTTATTAAAATAACAGTTATATTTGTACATTGTTTTATGGTAATGACTGATAAAATGCTAACTGGCATTATAATTTTGTGCTATATTTGTTCTGATATTCAATGGTTTAATTAGGTCTTAATTTGCATGCTAGCCTGAGTAATTGTCTCTTCGATGTTTGTTTATTTTTTTTCCAGAGAAATTTATTGATTACAACATGGCAAAAGGCCAAATCTTTGTCACTGTTTGTAGTGTTAACACTGGTTTTCAGGGAAGATAGCTTTCTGTATTAACCAAGGAAATTTGCAATTGAATCCAATGAATTAGGTCATTGTACATGAAATTTGTGTTGTATCAGGTGAAAAATAACTAGATTATCCTTAGTCCAACTGAAAGAATAACTTCTGCATGTAACTTTTGGGTTAGTCTGTAGTGTTTGGATTGTCACCAGTTCAGTTCAGATCCATATAAACCTGTTCTTTACCACTTATCAGATAGTAATTTCTCCGGAGGACACCTGGTACTCTCCTTTTTCTATTTATTGTATTTCATTTTGACTCATTTTACTTTTCAACTATTCTTCTCACAAAAATTAGGGGATTTTTTATTGCTTCATATTCATTTTTGAAATATCCCTTAATTTTTGTGAGCAGCATATTTCCATTGTAAGATATATACCCTCTTTCCCACCATAGATTATGCTCGGAGGTTGTGGTGTGGTATATCAGACTCTTGCAAGAGGAATTAGCTGTCCTCTACTTTATCATCAACTCTCCTACTAACTATACAGTCCCCCTGGGTGATATGTGAGTTGAAAGAATATGATTCTTTTTTTTTAATTTTTTAAATTAATTTTAGAGAGAGAGGAAGGGAGAGAGAGAGAGAGAGAAATTGACAGAGAATGAGACAGGAACATAGATCTCCTGTATGTGCCCTGATCAAACCAGCAACGTCTATGCTTCAGAACAAAGCTCTAACCAACCACATTATCTGGCCAGGGTAATACGATTCTGTAGTATCATTAGAGCAGATAATGGAAAACTCAAAGGAGATCATGTGTATTTATTTAAAAATGCTCTGAAAAATTCAAAGTACCATAAAATGCACAGAATAACTGTACTATCTGCTTAATATTAGGTATTGAGTTAATTTATTTTAAAGTGACACATTGAGGCACAAAAGAAGAAAAGTACATGGACTAAAGTTGTGCATCTCTAAATTTGTTATGCACGTGAATCACCTGGGGGTGATGTTGAAGTGTAGACTGCTGATTCAGGAGGTGTGTGGTGAACTTGAGGTTCTGCATCTATTAAGTTTCTCCGTGATGTTCATGCTGCTCATTTGCCCACCACATAATAGTAGCAAGGAATTAAAGAACTTATGCTTTACTAATTCAGGTTTCTCCTTAATCAAATACTGAAGAATTTTTCACTTGTGGACCCAGATACATTCCTGATAATACATATGGGGCTGGGAGGAAACATGATCATTTTTAACCCAATGGTTTAAAACATTTTAAAATAGAAAAACAAAATTAATCTAAATAGAGGTTTTGCTGTTTAAAGAGCTATACAGTGATAGCTTTGGTAATGCAAATTTCTATCTAAAATAACTGCTTTGTAAATGTGGATTTCCTCATTTGGTTTTCTTTAAAATGATTTTTTATGAAGTACTATGTATAAATTAGAATCTATTGTCTACTTAATTTTTTATTTGATAAATATGGTAACTTGGAGAGTAAGATACATTATTTCATTTTGTTCTTTAACACAAAATATTATTATGGCACATTAGTTATTACAATTTATAGATTTATATCATTTGACTTAATAAAATGTTCAGAAAATACTTCCATAGCATAAGTTCTGGGAGGCCTACAGCCTAGCAATGTTTGTGAAATGTGGAGGATAAAGATGAGTAGGCACGGTCCCCCACCCCCCCATTACTCTGCAGGGGGAAGCTCTGTGCTCTGCAGGAGAGCCGTGTCTGGATGGCAAGTAGAGGTTAACAAAGGTGGCAGAAGGCAGCTTGAACTAGGTGTTAAGTGGGTCTGTTGGGAAAGGCAGGAATGACAGAATTCCAGGTGGAGAACTTCAGACATTAAATAAGTAAGAAGGTAATGTACAACACTAGCAGAATAATTTTAGGTACAATGGAAAAGCACAATCAATCATTACAGAATTTGTTATGCGGAAGTCAGCTAGCACCATCAATCAGTGATCCAGTCAACATGCCAAGATGGTCTATGGCAACAAAGTGAGATTTATCAAATCCACTGTAGCTTGTAAAGTATAGAATATTAAAGAGATTCAGTATGTTTTAGGGCATTATAGCTTTTCCTTGTAACAATGGTAAAATGTATCTAATATGCTTTACTTCTTTTATTCTAGAAACAATACTATAAATCTTGTGTTTATAGACATATTTGCAAAATGTTCCAGTTCCCATGAAGTATTTTTATTGTTCTTGTTTTTTGTGACAGAGATAGAGTCAGAGAGAGGGACAGAGACAGGCAGCAGGAAGAGAGAGAGATGAGAAGCATCAATTCTTCCTTGCGGCACCTTAGTTGTTCATTGATTACTTTCTCATATGTACCTTGGCCAGGGGGCTACGGCAGACTGAGTGACCCCTTGCTCAAGCCAGCGACCTTGGGCTCAAGCTGGTGAACCTTGCTCAAACCACATGAGCCCACACTCAAGCTGGTGACCTCGGGCCCATGAAGTATTTTTAAAGTGCCTTTCATCACACTTTGTTACATTTTTGTTGAATTCTTCCTTTCTCCTGTGTGTTGACAACCTATAGAAAGGCAAGGATTGAACTTCTCTTACCCACTGCTATATCATAAGGAGCATTTTATTTACTTAAGATAAAGTTCTGTGTTGGTACAATGTTTAAAGATCATATTTTGTTACCAAAACTATAAACACCAGATAAACTAAACATGCATTTAATATTGACAGTAGTGTTAACATTTTGTGCAGGACGTTTAGTCCAATGAACCTAGTGTTCAGTAGATCAGAGCTCGAGAAATGCTGTCTTAGTGAAACCAAGAATAGAAGCAACTCTGGATTAATGTCAAGGACAACCCCTGCCGAGCTGTTTGACCTCTAGCAAATTCTCTAGTATGGTGCTTATTTTTTCTCTATGCAAAATGAGGACACTGTTCTAGATAGACTCTTAAGTTCTTTTAAGGTCTAAAGTTTTATGGTATCTTTAAGTAAAATATGACTAAAATATTTTAGGACATTGACTTAAATATTTGATTGCTTCTTAAAAGTACTGTCAGGATGATTCTTTATATCTGATCGGCAGTAAAGCAGAAAATTGATGACAGATTGGTATTGGTGCCGAGTGCACATACCTGACAGAGCAAATGTTGACGTAGATTTCAGGTGGACATAATCGTGCTTTTCATGTTATTTGTCATTGGAAAAGGTATATTTGTGAAAAGTTATGTGCAAGCTGAATTTCATTCTCTCATTATTGTACCATAATTTAGAAAATGTTTATTTTTGCCAAATTAATACATGTATATAGTTTAAAAGTCAAACAGAACTTCTCAGGATTTGTTATAATGAGCCATGGTCCAAATAATCCCTTTTTATGTACAAAGTCCCAATTCCTAGATCACTCTTTTTTCTCTAATTAGCAGTTGTTTCTTTTCTTTTCTTTTCTTTTCTTTTTTTTTTTTTTTTTTTTTTTGTGTGTGTGACAGATACAGAAACAGAGAGAGGGACAGACAGTAAGGAGAGATGAGAAGCATCAATTCTTTGTTGCAGCACCTTAGTTTTTCGTTGATTGCTTTCTCATATGTGCCTTGAGTAGACGAGGCTTCAGCAGAGTGAATGACCCTTTGCTCAAGCCAGAGACATTGGGCTCAAGCCAGTGACAATGCGTATCAAGCCAGCAAGCTTTGGGCTCTAGCCAGTGACCATGGGGTCATATCTATGATGCCATGCTCAAGCCAGTGAACCCACACTCAAGATGGATGAGTCTGCACTTAACCTGGTGACCTTGGGGTTTTGAACCTGCCTCCTCTGTATCCCAGTCAGACATTTTATCAACTGCACCACCGCCTGGTCAGGCTAGCAGTTGTTTCTTAATTCTTCTCATATACTACTGTTTCTATATTTGTCAGTCTTATTATACATTACTTATACTGGGAAGTGATGAGTCATGGTTTTTGTGTGGAAAGGAAGGCAGACATATTTGTTCAATCTGTCTTGTTTAACTAAAAGCCTGTAAATGTCATTTTAGAGATGTTTTACTTTTGTTTCTGTAGATAGTACCTAGACAGTAACTAGATCATTAAGTCATGGATAGCCTTTGCTCTCTTGGCTGTCCAATCTCCAAGAACTGAATCCTGAAGAAAATTTTGGTCTTATATCCAAGAGAACTGAGCTGTACCTCAAAACCCCCGTATTTGGTTCCATTGCTCAGGTTCACAGAGTGGGCTCTACTTACTCTTTAAACCAAATTATCCTTAATTAAGATATGGATCCTAACAAAATGCTGACAGTGAGCTGTTAAAGGACATGGAGTGTGAGTTCTCAGAGCTTAGCATATGGTTTGATATGTTAAAGGTTCATAATAAATAAAAAGATGAATGAATGTATCATTCAATCATATGAAGGATTGGGTACCTTTGGATGGTCAAAGCCCTAGTGTGACTCCTCATATTCAGTGTTCCTGGGGTTGTGCCACTTGAATTAATTGGGCTTTTTATAAGGCTTATTATTCCAGTTTAGAATTCCATTTGTATATGTGATACATTTTTCTAATCCAACTCAATCATTTATTTTAATAGTGTACTTAGGATGTTCTAACTATGATTAACAGGATATATTTCCTGAGACACACACACTTAGCATCTCAAAAAAATTAAAAGTAGTGTTTAGTGTGTACAATTGATTATTGATTTTGCAGCAGTTAGCTAGTAGATAGTACTCCAAAAATGGTATTTGCATGTGTGGGAATGTGTGTAACCCCCTAAATACCCATTCATGTACACACAGCTGGGTTTATACTTGTAAAAGGTGATGAAAACAGAACTCTTAAAATGTAGCCAGAGGGAAAGGGGTGGGGGGTAGGTAAAGGTGGACAAAGGTCCAAAGGTCAGGGAAGGGATGAAAGAGACTTTACTTGGAGTAATGAGTACATGATACAGTGTACAGGTGATGTTTTAGTGAGTTGCACATCTGAACCTAATAAATTCAATAACAAATATTAAAAGTAAAATTAATACCTTTATGTTTTCTGTATATTTCATTAGTAGGTGATAGGAATGATAATGTTACAGAAATGATGTAGTTGTCAGATATTCAGTAGGTAAAACAAGGAGTAAGCATAATTGTGACCCATACAGCTATCTATCCTGGTACGGGCTCATATAGTAGTTAAGAATTAGTCATTGTGATGGCTGCTAGGTATCTTCAGAGTTACCTGATCATGATCTGATAAATAATATGCACAGAACCTAGATGCAGGATATACCAGGGCGCAGGGCTCTGCCACATAATAGGTTGTACAGCCTCTTTGAGCCTCTGTTTTTTGTTGTGGTTATTGTTTTGGTTTGTGTTTTTAAACTATAGAATGGAATTTGTAACACATCTTGCATTCATGCATTATAAACTAGTCTACAACATCTAGTCTAGTGCATTATATGACATAGTAGTGTCTCAGTAAGTACTAAGTGATTTTATTATTGCTGTTTTTCTCAAGAAAGGAAAATTTATTGCTATGAATTAAAAATTAGGTGCACATGGTAAAACATAGTAGTAAGGTCCTAAATTAGATGGCATTTTCAGAGAATTAGATAGAGCATTTGTCACAGATAACACCATCAAACTCAAATATGCAGGGGCGTCTCTCCCTTACTTACACTAGACATCTCCAAGTTTGCGAACATATTTGGGAATCTTTGCTGTATTGTCTTTAACATAAAATCTGAGAATATAATGATAACTTTAAAACTTGTCTTATTGTGGGAGACTGTAAGCTGTCAGGGTCCTTGCAGTTTAGATTTTTGGGGGACAGAGGTGTGGGGGATTGGCAGTAAGCTGACAGGGTCCTTGCTGCCCATCTGCCCACCTCACTTGCTTGATTAAGTTGCTATAGGGCCTATGATAGTTTAAGCTCTTCCTCACACCTCCAAGTTGGCCATGAAGCTAAGTGTTTCTACTCATCCCATCCCCACAACCTCTGATTGTTTGATTAAGTTGCTAGAGGCACTTTACATGCCCTTCCTCTCACCCTTTGTTCGTTCTGATATTGGTTTATTTCAGTTATGCATGGTGGGGGCATTCCTGTTTGTGCCTCAGATATGTGACTTTGTATCGGAGACTTCCTTATTGGCATATGGCCCTGCACTATACAGTATAATAAGGCTGACCGAGGGCTTTGCTCTGCTTCGGCTTGCCATCAGCTTGCAGAGGCCTCCCAGTCCCATCCTTTTTTTCTCTGAGTTTATTTCTTCATTCACACCATTCTCACTTTGGACCTGGACAATTACTAGCCGTGGCAACTTGTCATTATAGCTTTTTGAAATGAAATAACCCTCAAAAAGTTCAGCTACAAGAGTTCCTTCAGTTCATTAAAACATTCATAGTTTAAAAAATCTTGCTCAAATCTTTATGAAATTATTTATAGTTACTATTTTATTATTTGTGACTTATAAAGATTCAGTATATTAATAAAAATAAGGGTGCCATTTGATTGGATACTGGAAACCATTTAATCTTTCATTTATTTAAGGAATAATTGACTGTTTATAATAGTACCAGGTACCTTTCTAGGTCCTAGGTATAAAATAATGGCCAAGAAAGGCAAAGTTCCTACTCTTACAGAACTAGCTTTCTAAGGGGGAAGAGGCAAAGAACACTAGTAAATAAACAAGATTATTTCCAAAAGTTAGAAGTACCTTGGAAAAAATAAAATAGGGAGTTGTGGCAGTAAGTGGAGTAGATAGGTGGCAATATTAGGTGGGTTGTATATAGAGGAATAAACTCTCAGGTAGTGATATTTGAAATGAAACCCGAATTATATCAAGGAACAGTTTGTGTGAAGATTGGGAGAAGAAGTGTCCCAGTCAGTGGGAACAATAAGTGCAAACACCTAAATGCAGGAGAAAAGAAAGAAATCCAGTGAACTGAAGCATGGTACCATGAGCTGGACAATGTCTACCGAAAAAAAAATCAGGTCTCAATCTCTGCAACCTTTAAATGTTACCTTATATAGTAAAATTTTGCAGATGAAATTATGATAAGGATTTTGAGATGTGGAGATTATTTTACATATTCTGAGTGGCCCCTAAATTTCATCACAAATGTTCTAAGAGAGAGGCAGATGGAGATTAGATACAGACAGAAGGGAAGACCCACAGGCAGAGGGAAGATAAGAAAACAATGTGAATTTAGAGCAGAGATTGAAATTGATGCAGCCATGCACAAAGGAATGCTGGCAACCACCAGAAGCTTGAACAGGCAAGGAGTGAGTTCTTCTCTAAGGCTTCTAGAGGAAACATGGCCCATCCAACACCTTAACTTTAGCATTCTGGCTCCAAAATTGAGAGAGAGAAATTCCTGTTGTTTTAAGTCAAAAAGTGTGAGGTCATGTGTTGCAGCAGTCTTCAGAAACTAATACACCTAGAGAGTGAGAATTAAAATGAAAATAGACCAGCAGATCTTTTAATTAGATTTTTTTAAATAAAACAAGTAGGAAGATCCTGTGTTGCATAGTTTTACTCAATTAGTTTGACTGTTGGGGGAAATAGCTTGTGGTGGAGAGGAGATATGGATGGGCTAGGAGTAGAAACAAACTGAATGGGGGTTGGTGGCAGTAAGTTCAAGCAAGAAATAAAGGCAGCTTGGTTTAAGATGGAAGCATCGAGATAGAAACAGAAGAGTTGAGATGATATTTTTGTTTTGTAGGGTTTTGTTTTTTAATTTTCTTTTATATATTTAAAATACAGTACAGTGTATTTAATTTGTTTTATGGCCGAGCTCATGACTCAATTTGCTTGTGTGTAAAATTGAATTTCCCCATTTAAATTAATGAGAATGCAATTAATCCATTCTGGCCCCCAAAAACCACATGAATTTTTTCTTTTATATGCTTTTAAATAAGAAAATGAAAAAATAAATAAGTAAATAAATATACATAAATAAGAAAATGTACTTTATAAATAATATACACACAATAAAAAAGAATGTAAAGAAATAAACTGGTTTATGAAGTATATTTACTTTCAAGGTCAGGCAAAGATGCTGGAGGAGGGGGAGGAGACATTAGCATAACCATGGCCCTTCCAAAGCAGGAAGGTAATTAGCAATTTCACAGACAGCCCCCCAGCACCATTTTTAACAATAAAAGTGAGCAAACTTAAAAAACACAAATTTGACAAACTCATTTGCCTAACATTTCACCCCTTTTGCTCACTTTGCAATTTACACCACAGGCATTCCTGTGCAAGGAATTAAGCATATTACACAAACAAATTACAGAAACAGCATAAGTCATACAGTTTCAACCATACCTACTCCCCCCTCCATCAGAGTCTCTCATATTGTTCCAAAGCTGCATGTCCATCCAACAAGGGAGCTGATGCCCCCTCTGGTCACAGTCCAAGAGTCAGTCCATGCACATGGGGCCTTGGGCCTCCCCCTTTATCCCTGCCATCCTGGCAGCTCTTAAGATGCTGCCCTAAGGGGGAGCATGTGGCAATGACAGCCAACATTTCCACCTCTGCTCCAGAGATCATGCTGTCATTCACCTCTATGTCCCATAATTGTAGCAAACCTGCCAGGGCTTAATAGGTACTATTTGCTGCTGAGCTTTTACCTTCTGGAGTCTTTGGACAGCAACTTCAGCCCCTGTCTTTTCATCCTCAGAAGAGGAGCTGGAAATGCCTGCTCCTGCAGACTCGGAGCCACTTTGCCAGCATGGCTCAAGCTTAGGCTCCTGCAGCTGCCAGCCCTCCACAACTTTCTGGGTGAATTGCAACTCGTGAACCTGTAATTCCTTCTCCAGAGACGGCTCCATTTCCAGGTGCAACTCACAAACCCGGTCAGCCTCCTTCTCCATTGCTTGCTCCAGTTCCAGGATCTGCATCTCTTTCTCCCATGACCATTCCAACTCCTTTCGCTCCTTGGTTTGCAGGCCTTGGGCAGCCTCTTCCAAGGAGCTCTCGGTTTCCTCTTGTAGGACTGTAAAAATCAGCCAACCCACAATCCCCAAAAGGACAGCCATGGGGAACCATAAAACAACCAGTCCTCTACCCCACCCCTCAAGGGTGGTGGTGGCTCTGATCCAAATCCTGCCACAAATTACAACAAATGTATAGCCAGTAGTTGCAGCCATCGTGGCCATACACATGCAGGTTCCCATTAGTTTTGAGCAGATGGGAAAGAAACAGTGGGGCCAAAAAATGGTGGGCCATTTCTTTATTCAAGACTTGTACTGGCCAATGAGCAAATACACACAGGGCTCCCAAAGCCACTTACACATTCTCCTGTTCCACAATCAGGAGAATCTTCTCCGGTTTTTCCTAGAATCAAAGGCTCCACCAGCCTCAGTCACCTCTGGTTCCCAATTGCACACCTTCTCCTTTCTCCTCTCTGCACAAACTGGCTTCTCCTTCAGCACCCTGCCATCTTGGCTTCTCTCTCTTTCCCTACCCTCTTGGCTCCTCCTTCAGCACTCTGCATCCTCTTTGCTCTCACTCTGCTATCATGGCTTCTTCTCTCCTTTTTCTTCTTCTCCTTTTTCAAACTTTTCTGGTGCCAAAACCTCTCCTCCAGCCAACATTAGCATAACAATGGCCCTTCCCAAGCAGGAAGGTATTCTGCAATTTGCAATCAACTGCCTTGCTCTGAGAACAGGCACACATGTAACTGCCCAGCGCCATTTTTAACAATAAAAGTGAGAAAACTCAAAAAACACAAATTTTACAAACTAATTTGCCCAACATTCATAATTCAAATATCTGCTCATGACTTAAAGCAAAAATTCCTGCCAGTGACTGCTTGTCTCTCAAATTGCTTATGATTTTAAGTGCTCATGTGTCAAGATACTACTGTATTATATTAGTTTCAGGTATACAACATAGTGACTAGACATTTATATACTTTATTATTGTATTTTGGAAATAGAGCTAAAAAAATTACTAATGGACAGGATGTAGAACCTAAAAACAGTGGTTATCTTTATCTGAGTGTAAGTAAAATTATAAAATTAAGAGCAAAATAACTCTTTGTGTTCATCCTGTTGACAGGCAATACAATCTGACAAATTTTAACAATTCTATCTTTTATTTCTAAACAAACTAAAATAAATTACCTAGTGAAATAAGTTACTTCTAAGATATTTTTCTAAGATATTTAGGTATCTTCAGCTAAACAATAAGTGGAAAAAGACAAGACTGTATTTAAAAATGATAGACAGAGAAAATACTTCCTCTGGTGTTAGAGTCCTGTTGGAAGTACTAATCCTCCCCTGAACTTCTAGCATGACCCTCATTTTGAGGCTCTTAGAAACTTTATAGCCTTGCATGTCCCCAGGTATGTGCATGACAGCTTTTACCAGGACAATTTGAGTAAAATTTCATTTTCATATTTTCCCATTATTTGAAGGTAATACAATCATTGTAATGAAACTGAAAAAGAAAAAGCAGTTTATGTTTATAAGTACTTCAACAATATTTGCACGTTATTTGTGGTTCACTAACAGAGTAAAATTGAAGAACTTACTATATGTTTAGTATTCAAGTAGAATGTGTCATTGATTTCAAGAAAATTTTTATCCATATCACTCAAGTTTCTTATTACTTATGGAAATAATATTGAAAATTACCAGGATTCAAATTCAATTCTATGTTCATGTTAAGATTACATTACTTATGCAGATTTTTTTAAACGATATATGGTTTTTACTGAATTTTATTAGAATTCTTATTTATCTACTCATTATATTATAATGAGAAAAGTACAGTACAAAGAGAGAACATCAAAGAAAATAATAATGAGGGGTTATTCTAAAAATATGTAATGTGAGTTAAATCATTGCATTGGCTAAGAGGAGGAAAGCTTTTTCTAATACTACCTGAATTTCTACTTCTTTTTTCTCCGTTGGCATGTTGCCATGTCAGAGGGTGTTTAAATCTCTAGATTTCTTGAACCTAATGGGGCTCAGACATTTCTAATGGCACCTCTGTGGTATGTACATCTAAAAATTTATCCTGGTGCCACTTGTCAGTTTTATCTCTACCTTACCAAATGAGAATTTCAGCCTAGAGGTTATCTAATCAGAAAGTAGATCATCAAGCATCTCATTTTTTTTTTCTTTTGCAGTTCATTGCCTTTAGGATACTTAAAATAAAATACCTGGACAGTGTTTTTCTGTCTAAGGAGATTAGATGGTATTTCTTCTCATTGGTGGCAGCAAACCTTTAAGGCACAGTTATTAGACCAGAAATACCAGTTGTTGTGAGTTGGTAAAGAAATTGTACTTATAGCTATTATCCCACATCTCTCTGAATGGTAATGCATTAGCTTTAAGAGAGAACACATTTTTTGAATAAATTTTTTTTAGTACCTACTGTATTCAGTTAGCTTACTGTGCTGATTCTACGATAGTCTTTGTTTCACATTTTAGCAAATATAAGTCAGATGCAGCTTACAATTGAAGGCGTCATTCCTACCATTGGCCCACATAGCACTGACATGGCTGTCATTTTTTGCTTAGGGACAGAGAGAGAGTCAGAGAGAGGGATAGATAGGGATAGACAGATAGGAATGGAGAGAGATGAGAAGCATCAATTATCAGGTTTTTTTGCAACACCTTAGTTGTTCATTGATTGCTTTCTCATATGTGCCTTGACTGGGGGCCTCAGCAGCCCGAGTAACTCCTTGCTGGAGCCAGCGACCTTGGGTCCAAGCTAGTGAGTTTTTTGCTCAAGCCAGATGAGCCCGCACTCAAGCTGGTGACCTCGGGGTCTCGAACCTGGGTCTTTCCTCATCCCAGTCCGACGCTCTATCCACTGCGCCACCGCCTGATCAGGCGAAAGGAGGGCAATTTTTTGGCCAGTTGAGTTATGTTATGTGTATACAATTTGAGTTTAGTTGCCATTTAAAATGTCTTTGAGAAAATTAAACTATAACTTGCCATTAAAACAAAAAAGGTTTTATTGCTGCAGAAATGCCAGAAAGAGAACATTTAACTTTGATATTAATGAAACTATTACTCATTTTAAAAATACTACATCTTAGAATTTTACTGCAAGATAATAATTTTACTGCATATGCTATTTATATCATCCTATTTATATATGTAAAAAGTGACATATGATAAAATCAATAGCTACATAAGACTACTTAAATGCACAGTCAGAACTAAAAATGGTAAAAAAAATATTGTCTTAGTTTCAATGACAGCATTTTGCTTTGTTAGGAAGATACAAAATAATGGTGCATCTTATAAGCGATTGCCTCTTGGATTCACTGAAATACAATTAACAAACCAAAAATAAGGTCTATGAAAATAGTAAAACGGAATGAGGTTACAGAAAATGGCTGTGTTGAGCGGAGGGGAGGTACTCTAGGAAGGTAGCTTCAGGTCTCACTGAGGATGTTTGAGCCCAAGCTTGGATGGACAAAAATTAGCCATATTCCAACAGGGCATTTCAAGGATTGTTGACAGCAGGTCAAAGGCCCTAAGGGTCCATGCACATGGCTTATTCAGCCAGAAAAGAAGGGTTTTATAGTTGAGTGTAAGGAAGGCTGATGTGAGGCTACTTTTGTCTTCTGTACGTTTCTGCAGCCAGAAACACTAACTTATGCAACTCAGATGTTGCCTTTCTTCTGGTAGCTGAGATTACCTCTCTGGACCTTTGGAGATCAGTGGGCTAATCTCAACCCACCCCCAGTCAGTTCTGCTGCTGTTGGTGTTGCTCCCAGATGGCTGTGGCCATTATTCATTACTCTGTGGCAGGTCATCACCTAGAGACCCAAACAACTGCCCCTCATCAACACCTACAAGGTTCCTGTTTCTACTGTTTCTTGGTAATGCTTATGCCTTATTTCACAGGCTTAGTTCACAAGCATGTATGGTTGTGTTAGACTTCATTAGGCATTTCAGTAAAGAAAGGGAGGATTTAAAAAGAGCATAGAATGCAGTTACTTCTTTCTGCCTCATCTTATACCCTTCATAACCTGCCATCCACCTGAATTTCTGTAAACTGTGGCCTCCTAATATACTTTTCAGCCCTCACCTGTCTCTCTCCTCCCTCTCATTCTGTCTTCCATAGTGTCACCCCTCTGACAGCCCCCCTTTTTAATTTCCTATGCTGACTGCTTTAACTGTTTCTTCTTTCATTATCTTCTTAACCCTTGCCTTTACATTTCACCTTCCATTACCGAGAACCTGCTTAAGATACATAACTTCGAGTTTCTTCTTTAAGAGGAACTCTGATGCCAACTTTTAAGATGATAAATTCTGCATCCTGCTGCTGCTAGGAGGCCTCTGACGTTGGTGCACAGTGCTTCTGGCAGTCACGATAGCAAGGTTTTAGACTACTCTTTCTTCCTTCTCCTCTGTGTTGTAAGGAAAAAGGAAAAAAACAAAAACATGTTCCTAGGGACATGACAGGGAAGCTATGTGCTTATTTTCATGTGTCTGCTCATGATTCAAGATGATCACAGGAGGAAACATGGCAGGATAAGGGGATAACTGACAAGGAATACTGTCAAATCCTCATGCCCTGTTATGTTTCAGAAAATATATGGCACCTTTGACAGGGCTTCCTTATCATTAAACCACTCTCCAAGAGTCCTGAACAGCTGCCATCCAAGGCTACCTGAAAAGATAAAAATATATATATTTTTTGAACTTGCCAAAAGGAAAAATGAAAATCAAACAAATAAATAAAAGATGACAAGGACAGAGCCAGGCCTTACCTCTTGGGAAAATGCAGAGCTCATATTGGAGGTGGCTTTCTGCAGGTGCCCTGCCAGGTTCCTTGGAGTTTTTTGTGTCTCTTATATTTTTAAGATTTATGTAGGTTTTCAGTTTCTTCCAAAGTTTTCCAGATGCACCTGCAGAATATTTGCAATGCCGTTTATAGAACTGGTGGTCACAGCATTTATTTGGAAACTCTGCTGAATCACTGAATGTTTAGACTTTGTATTTCTAGGTCATCATAGGATCATTTGATTTCTGAATGCAGCACTATAATTAAGAATTATATGCAACAGTAATTGCAGAAACATCAATACTAATCTACACCATTCACTGAGCACTTTTTAATGTGGTAGGATATTGCAAAGAACTTCATATACATTATCTATGTGAATAATCTTATTTAATACTCACTGTGAATCTTCTAGGTATGTATAAGTTTTGTCCCCTTTTTAGAGTTCAATACATTAAATTTCTCAAGAGAAGCCAGAATTCCAAAACAGATTTTTCTCATTTCAAAACGATTCTATACTGCCTATTCTGAATCAGTATTTTTTGATGGTAGATATCTCTTATTTATTGTTTATGGCAGGCTTGTAAAAGAAAGCAGAAATTCATCTATAATTGTACATGTAGCTATTGTGCCAGCCTTTTAATGTAATCAGATGGTCTCAACTGAGGGTGACAATACACCCCTCGAGGTTTTCTTAAATACACGGGCTGCTTTGGTTGCTATGATGAATAGAGGGTACACCTGGCACTCAGTGGACTTGGGCCAAGGAGATGAGAATTTGCTTTCCTGGTGGAGCCCTATTTGGGTACAAATTTTAAGTTAAACTGTGCAGCACTTTTCAAAATTGAATTTGAGTGACATTGGTTAAGGAAACTATACAGGTTTTAATTGTACAGTTCTATAATGCACCATCTGTATATTGTATTGTGTATTCACCACCCTAAGCCAAGTCTCTGTCTGTCACCTTTTATTACACTTTTACCCTCTTCTACCTCCCCCGCCTCCCCTTTCCCTTGGACAATTGCCATACTGTTGTCTGTGTTTGTGAGTTTTGTTTTGTTTTGCTTAATCCCTTTACCATATTTACCCAACTCCTAACCCCCTTTCCATCTGACAGCTGTCATTCTGTTCTCTGTATCTATGAATCTGTTTCTATTTTGTTAGTTTATTTTGATCATTAGATTATATATGTAAATGAAATCATATGGTACTTGTCTTTCTCTGACTAGCTTATTTCTCTTAACATAATCCTCTCCAGGTCCATCCATGCTGTCACAAAGGGTAAGATTTCCTTCTTTTTATGGCCAAATAGTGTTCCATTGTGTAAATGTTTCATAGCATTTTTATCCACTCATCTACTGATGGGCAATGGGGCTATACAGAACTTTTTGATAGATTAGTTTATTTCTATGTAGATTACCAGTCTTTCTCTTTTTCCCTTTATTTAGGATGCCATACACTTTATTGAGGTCTTAACTTTTGCCATGCTTTATCAGTGAGACAGGTAATGTCCCAATGTCTCTTAATTCTCTCCTTTGCTTCTGAGATATATGAGGGTAGAGTTAACACCAAAGAAGTGGTGGTGGACAGAAATAAGGGTGAAGGTGTTAGGAAGCTAGAAAATTGCACAGCTTATTATAGTCCCCTGAGTATAGTCTCTGGTCATGGCTAATTGACCCATCAGAATTTTATGACCCAACCTGGGTTAATAACTTTTTTCTGGGAATTTGTAACTGTGATGGAGGGAGGCACAGAGACTAAATGTATTGAAATACTAAATAGTAATATGAAATAACTAAATGGCTGTGTTGTCTGCTAAATATCCATGAATTTTGTGCTGAAGTTCTTAGAGCTTCCCTGAACTTTTAATATTGTTTGGTTGTACATATCCTCCTTTCCGACTTTGAGCTCTCTCTGTGCCATTTTATATATGTTATATATATATAATATTTTATATACAATTTATATACAAGTACCACATATACATACACATATTTTTTAATTGAGCCATAATCATTTTCATTGTCTGCAAAACCTTGGCTATTATCCAAGTGTACCATGACTAGACGTGACATTCAGAGCTAATTTGTGCAGTTACCTCTGCATAGATAGTTGGGAATTTAATAAATCTTTAATGTTAAACACTTGTTAGAACCCAATTAGAGTCTAGACTCCCACACAACACAACTTTGGTCTTTTTGAAAAGTAGGTCCAGTTTTTGTCACTCTGTTTCATTTTGGTCAATGGCAATGATTCTCTAATTTGCTGCATATTAGAGTCAGTTGGAAGCTTTCAGAAATCTCAAAATCCAGATCAAATTTACTAGAATTAACAGAGAAAAGTCATATTTTTTGAAGGCATTTTGAAATGCCCAGGCATTTCCAGTGTGCAACAAAATTTAGATTGACTCACCTAAAAGACAATACATCGGCTTCTTTGTTTGGCCTCCAGCTTTCACTCCAGCCTCAGGTCTTGCCATTTTCTATCTCACACTTGAGGTTCTATATAATGCTTTTCTATCTTCTTCATTTTATTTTATTTTTTTCAGAAAAACTACTCTGTAGAATCACAGAATATAGAATAGGAAACCACAGAGCTAGTATGATAGTGGGCATGGGATTCATGCTAATAGAGGGCCTTGAGCCCCTCAACATCTTTAAGAACTCTCCCCCTCCAGCAAAACTCTCCAAAGATCAGAGTTTAAACTTGCTGTAGTACATTCATGTTCAATTCACGTTTAACCAAGGCTTCCTGTGCAGTTGGGAGAGTTCATATAATTTGTTATTCCAAGGATATTATAGTTTGCAAGGGATTTTAAAAATATATTAGAGTTCTTTTACAGGTATTCCTCTCTTTTTACTTGCATTATAGTAGGCACTGCTGTGTAGGAGGAGGAGGGATAGAGTTGTAGCTCGTGCCTGGAAATGAGCATGTCTCATACCTCTGTTTGCAAATGATTGGCATGAGTGACAGGTTATAGCACTTGCCACATTAAATTAATATGTTCTGTCTGTGTCCCTCTCATCCTAGACCTTAATAGTCTTAAGAACAGGAATTGCATTTTAATTATTTCTTTGGCATCTAGCATAATGCCTAGCACATCAAATGTATTGAGTAAAGGTCTTTTTTTTTCTTAAAAATTAGTGGAATAACAGTTTAACTTGTTTGAGTTTAAAAAGACCCAATGAATAGAACTTGCCTCTCCCACCTGGTTTTTGACACCACTGTGATAAAAGCAAAAGGATAAGGCAAATCATACTGGTAAAACTGGTATTGGAGGATATCTTCTATGTGTGGTATTTTAGTGCTTATAGATTCCAGCACTTTAGGACTGGGGGAAACCTTCCCAGTGTCCTGCTACAATGAACTCTGTCTATGCATGCCCAGCTCTTCAATCAAACTAAGTCTTGATCAAGTTACCCTTCTTTAATGATGAGTATGGGAGCAGTGAGAGGCTAGGGATATCACATTCACAGAGCTCTATATACATGAAAGGAAACATCTGGAGTGGTGGAAAAGAATCCCTCCCAAGAGCCCCTACCTTTACAGTCACTTCGCTTGGTCACTCTGTGGTGCTGTATCCTCAGCCTTTGAATTTTGGTTTTTGTTGTATGATTTGCACAGGATTATGAATGCCCACTCTCTGTAATGGTGTCACTGTTATTCTAGGTTCTGAAATTAACACTCTCTACCATTAATGCACAGTGACATGTCACTGTTGGTCATGGTATAAACAATTTACCCACTGCCTAACATCAGCATTAAGAGTACTCCATATATATTTGCTAACAAAATTATATGGAGTTTGATATGTTTACAAGTAAAATTATGAGAATTTTCTGCTCTTGTGAAGAGTCATTAGTAAATACACAGTAATATAATTACATGTCATTTTATTCTTAAAATGTTCCAAATAATGGGATGTTCTTGAGAATTTATAAGCAAGACACATTTTTAGGTAATATCATGTGGTTTTACTTAAAGCACGGGTCCCCAAACTTTCTACACAGGGGGCCAGTGCACTGTCCCTCAGACCGTTAGAGGGCCACCACATACAGTGCTCCTCTCACTGACCACCAATGAAAGAGGTGCCCCTTCCAGAAGTGCAACAGGGGCTGGATAAATGGCCTCAGGGGGCCGCATGCGGCCCACAGGCTGTAGTTTGGGGATGCCTGACTTACAGCTTGGTCTGAATACATATAATGTGTAATAACTATTTCAGAGTAAACATGTCCTTGACAATTTTTGTATGAACAACTTAAAAAATTTGAAATTGAGCACTCTCACAAACAGTTAAGGTAGATCTCCTCTAAGCATAATGTAATAATAAGAATAAAAATTAAAAATGTGTATGAGCATTTTCCTGTTATGTGCAGCCGTTTATACACATTATTTAATTTGTGTGGTCCAGAATACAACCCTGTGTGTTATGTATTTAGCTCAATTATTGGATAAATAACGTAGAAAAATTAATTTGTTCAAGGTCAAATCACTGGTCTGTAGGAAGCTCACATGCCAAAGCACATGTTTCTTGACTCTAAGCCATTCTGTGAAGGAAGCATGTTTTCCGACCATCCCTGAGGCTCCATACCAACCTGTTACCTTCATACCTATTCCTCTCCCCCATGACTACTTTAAAAGTTTTGACTATTACTCCAATTTAACAGGACTTCCCACAGATGAAGCTGGAATTCTATGGTCAATAATAAGACCCTGGTAATGAACGTGGGTATGATCCGCGTGCTTCTTTGTTGTAGCAATTTTCATAGTAAAATGCAATTATGTCTAAAGATTAGTGTATCTGACTCATCTGATTTTAAAGAAGTGCTAGCTCAATGACTGTTTTATTGTTTTCTACTTGAAGGTGTATAAAAAGTTATTTTCCTAACTTCTCTGGACTCTTTAATATCCTTTATTTTAAACTCATAAATAGTTTATGTAAATAGGAAATACTGCATGTAGATTGCAGATTTTCCAGAGAGGGAAAACTCAGTTGTGTAGAGCCTTTAGGTAAGGGTGTGGTGTGAACTAGAGCCAGTATTAAAAAAGATTCATTAGGTCATTAAGCAATTACATTTGCCTGTCAAAACTTCGCTTCACTACAAACTAGTAAAAAAGCATCCAAACTTTTTCTAGCCACTTTGATAAATAAAATGAATTTTATTAATCTTTTCTGATTAACAAACAAATGATTAAGAAACAAATGAACATAAACACAGCTGATTTAATAAATATAAGCATTTATAATTATTACACGTAGTGAAGATGGGGGCTTTGAAAACTATCTGCCAGTCTTGGACTCATGGACATCTCCATGTTGATCCAGGACTTCTCGTAAAGGGGACCCAGCACTGTATTGTACAGCTCTTTCACAGCTGTTGACTTAATAATTAGACAGTCTTTTCATGCCTAAAAGTGGAATTTACCTCCTCGAATTGCCTATAGACTGCTCTGTCTTAACTGCTGAACATGCAAAATGACCTTTTCCTCCCTCCTGAAAACTCTTGAAATACGTTGGTATTTATTTTGTTCCTGGATCTTTATATTTGTTATATTTGTACTGGAGGAGATGGCACAGAGGTGCTCTGTTGCTGAGATAGGAAGAGAGGAGGAAGGCAAGGACTTTAGTTGACTTGATCTGCAAACAGAATACCTGAGAAAACACAGCATTTGGAACTTAATAGGATCCACTTGAAAGCACTGTCAACATAATAAAGAAAAAGGTGTGATCAGTTTAAAGTTACTGTGCTCCAGGATTCTGTCCAAGCCCTCTTCTCTTCCCACTCTACACACGTTCTTTCAGGGTAATCTTAATGCTCATCCCTGCAGTTATCATCTGTTTACTATTGATTCCTAGGTGTTCTTGTTCAGCCAAACTCATAGCTTACTGCTTACTGGATATCTCTACTTGTATATTTCACCATTATTATGTAAACTTCAGTATATCATGTATATATTCAGCATGACAAGAAAGAAAGAGAGAGAGAGAAAGAAAAAGAAAGTATCATATTTTCCTACCAAATTGGTTCTTCTATGTCCCCTACAAATTGGTTCTTCTATCTTTCTATCTTATTGGGCAGCTTGACCATTCAGTCAATCACTTGAGCTTGGTATTTGTGAGGACAGCTTACTTCTTCCCTCTTCATATCTTATCTCTGTACAAACTATTTCATCTTCTAAATAGCTTCCAAAGCTTTCTCTCTCCATTTCTACTGCAACCGTTGTAGTGTAAACTCTTATCTTTAGCCTGCATCACTGAAGTTCCCACATAATCCAGCTCCAGGCTCTATTCTCTTACCTCCATGCAGGTTTCCAATAAAGCCTTTCAGTTCTTTGAATATTTGCTCATTGCTAATTTAGGTCTCTCATCCACATACACTTCTGCAGAATCCCCGCCTCCTTGTCTTGGCTGTCCATAAGGACCTTTACTGTTCCACAGCTGTGGTTGCTGTGCACTGTCCGCCCTCTTAGGTGTGAGCTGTCAACTCTGTGAGTGAAGTCCAACCTTTTCACCACTATTTCCCCAGCATTGGTGACTCTGAAAAAAATCAGTGATCAATCTTTTAACCAAGTCTTATTGGCTTTTCCCAAGCAAACAGGAAAGAAGACCACAAAATCCAATACAGTGAGTGAATCTAAAATATACTGCTCACAAAATTAGGTGATATTTTATAGCTTCATATTCATTTTGAAATATCCCCTAATTTCTGTGAGCAGTATAGGACTATGCTAGCTAGCTTTGCCAATTAGAAGCAAATATTTTATTATGTTTCTTGATTATCTGAAGTTAGAGCCCAATCAGTAGATACTAAAACAGAGGAAAGGAAAGGAAAAAGTAGTGTTCGGGAAATGACAAATTCCAGGAGAAATATAAAGAGGAATAGAGGTGTATATAGAATAAAGGACATTTGGAAACCTTTCAAAGTCTGCATTAAAATTGAAAGCTTTGATAACAAGTTATTTATTTTTTGAATTTATGAATTCAAAATAAAGACAAATTCCACTTTAAACATATTTAATTAGTTGAATCCATGGCTTTAGGATATTATTGATTCATAGTTTACTAGCTTTAAAAATTGATAGAACACTTGTTAATAATAGATGCTTATACTTATTATTTAACATTCACTAAGCAACCATGGTTTTTGTCTCCATAGACAAATAAAGCTATGGTTTGAGGTGATTAACTAGACATTTCAAGAACTTTTTACTTAAATAGCCTAGATAATATCCCTGGTGCCCTGTTTGCTTTTTATATGCATGCAAAGAGAATGTAAAGTTGTCTTTCTTTTTTAAAGGCCATTTTTTAGAAAAAAAAATACATCGTTGATTAAAAACAGCACCTGGGATACTACAGGACCTGAGCATTAGTTCCCAGGTATCAGATAATCGCTGTTGTGGTCAGATTTTTCATGCAGTGCTGCTTTCATTTACTTATTTTACGTTTCTGTTTGTTTATGGCTTTTTTAGACAAAACTGAATCATTTCCCAAATAGGATGCCATATTTAATAAATATTCACTATCATGAAAGTTCCCAGGAAAACATTCTTTAAAAAAGGGAGAGAAATAACAAAACTCACCAAACTCCCCAATGGTTTAAATTGTTGGGATTCACATTAGTAAGAAAAAAATATAAACACAGCTGTGTAGAGTGTGTAGGAGATGCAGGGTCAACAACTGTTGTATGTGCCCTAGCTAGGACTAGTAGTAATTTTTCCTTCTGTGTTAGTTTTTTCTCCATCTAGCCTTTTGTTCCATGTTTCTCTCGTGTACAGAATTATCAGGAGCAAAGTAAAATTCCAAGCTGTACAAATTCCCAGATTGGTAGTATAAAAATTAAAATTAAGGGCAAGTTTATTTTTTCTTTAGTAAGTCTTTTGATTAGCTGGAAGAAAGAATAAATTATATTTATTGAATATTATTGGAGATTTTCCTTTCTTATTGATTTTAGACAGACAAAGAATAGAAGAGAAAGAGAGAGAAGCATTTGTTGTTCCATTTTATTATGGATTCATCGGTGGCTTCCCATACGTGCCCTAACCAGGAATAAAACTTGTAACATGGCTGTTTCAAGATGACGCCCTAACCAACTGAGCTAACTGGCCAGGGCTGAAGGTTGTCTTTTAAGTATCAGATAGGTGCAAATGAAAATGCTTGGCAATCCCAGGGTTGGCTGCTGTTTTATCAGATGTGTCACATTTTATAGACATCGGTTTCTTCAATTTTTAGAATGAGGCTCTTGTTTACCTAAAAAGGATTTTTTGAGGACTAAATAAAATATATGTGAGGAATCTAGATCAACACTCAATATATAATCAGTGCTCAAAGGAAGAGAGAAATTATTATGGTTCTCACTTTGCTATTCTATAAATTAAGGGGACTTGGTCAGTGTTACTCCAGATCTGATTTGAGAGCAAGAAATGACCAATGAACTAGCTCATCTATGATGAGGTAAATATAGAAATTGAGAGTGTATGACAAATTTTATATAATTTTTTAGAATTTTGTCTTTTTAATCTAATAATTAAAAATTACAGCTTATGTTCTTACATATTTAGCTTTTTTTATTATTTAACTTATTAGTAATTTATTTTCATTATGTTTTAAAATATTATCAGTCAATGGCAGGTTGAAAATTAAAGAGAAAAAACAATCAGAAGACACCTAGCCTTTCACCATGGTAGTTTGGGTAGACCTGAACCAGATTATCTCTGAGATATATTCACCTAGCTCTAAATTTCTGTATTTCTAGATGAATTATACACTTGACTTCAGAAAAAAAAAATATATACTCTCAACAGATACAGATATTTTGAAAACATTTGATTTAATGAAAATGGCTCCTATACATTAAAATTCCAAATAGGTATTCCTTAATAGTTAGTGATTCACATAGTCACCTTCATTAAAAAGGATGTTAAGGTGCCGAAGGGGGAAAAAGGTAAATGTTTCAGCATTGTTGACAAATCAAATTATACTTTCAATTTGTTCTTTAAAATCTAATCAATTTGGATTGAAAAGTTTTTTTATTAATGAAAGGCAGCAGGAGATTACAAAATGATCGTGATTATGCTGTCACTTTGTGTCATCAACTGCTTTTTGTTAAATTAAGAAGAAAATCTTTCACTTCTCAAAAACACCACTTCCTAGAATTTAAACGTTCTGTCTGGGTGAGTTAATTAGTTTGGAATTAAGTTTGCTTCTCAGCTGTCTTTGAGATAGCTTTGATGTATCTGAGCAGTCCAATGTAATCATAGAGGGCCTTATGAGTGGAAGAAGGAGTCAGAAGATTGCTAAGCACAGAGCTAGCAGCGTGAGAAGAACCTGGTCTGACATTACTACTGGCTTTAAAGTGAGAGGAAGAAGGCCACGAGCCAAGGAATGCCGAGACCTAACCATTCTGGGAACGGCTGCAAAAAGTCTCTAGAATGTGGCTCTGTTGCACCTTGATTTTAGCCCAATGAGGCCCATTTTGGACTTCTAACCTCTGGAGCTGTAAGAATAAATTTATATTTTTTTCCACCACAAAGTTCATGGTAATATGTTATAGCAGCCATGAAAAACATGAACACAGGCAGATGTTTAAACCAAACACAGTGCTGTTTCCTCTTCCTGTCCTCCTGCACGGCCACTCCAGTCCAGCTCAGCTAGGAGGAGGTATATCCTCAGGAATAATACTCTCTTCCCAAAGTGTTTGTTAATTGACTTGTCACTGAACAGAGAACAGCAGAAATGTATGAATCTCTCTTTTTCTCCCACTTCTCTACCATTTGAAGAGGCATAAAAGGTTATTTTTAAAATTATTACCCATAAGATTTTCTTATATGATGTCACCAAAAGACATATGAACCACAAATGGATCTGAGGTCAAAGAGTAATCCAGGTTTTGTATGAGTAAAAGCTTATACAATTTGGGGGGTTCTATTTAAAAGAATAAATAGAAATTTAGATATGAAAAGTGACTCTGTATTTAAAATGAGAGTATTAAGAACAACAAATTGCATACAAAAAATGTAAGTAAATACCAATGATATCTAAAAAATAAGGGTGAAGGGATTTAGAAAGAAAACAAGACCATAAACACAGATATAATAGTATGGTGATTACCGGCGTGAAAGAGGGGTGGGGGAGACGGGAGAGGGAAAGGGGGATATATGGTGATGCAGTGAGGCTTGACTTAGAGTGGAGAATGGAATGCACAGCACAATGTACAGACGATGTATTATAGAATTGTATATCTGAAACCTATATAATTTTATTAATCAATGCCACCTCTATATATTCAATAAAAAGTTTTTAATTGCTATGAAATTTGTTAATAACTAAATGGAAGACATGTCTTTGTCATGCTTTTCTAAATTTTTGACCATATAGTCCTGGATTGTTTCTTCATATGGCCATGACTTTGTCATGTCATTTTCTGTAAAAAGAATGGAAAAGTCATGCAGTCTTTCTTCTAGTATGGCTGAGCAATTCTTTTTTTTGTTTCATTTATTGATAGTTTGGATAAGTTTCTCTTAGCATCACAACTTGTTATTAGCCATGTCATGTAAAATTTTAAGATTGGCGCAAGCCTTCACCGAGTGTCTTTCATGTATGAACTGAAACATTTAAAGGTGGTTGTTTTTTCATAGTCCAGCTACTGATTTCATACATCTCAAAACTTGCTTCTCCTCCACGACTTCTGTTTTTCTGGTAACCAGCAACAGGAATGTTTTCTATCTCTATAGAACCTCTGGTTTTGTAACTCTGTGTCCTGACAGAAGGCACGGGGAGTCAGCACGTTGGGTGAGGTGGTAGCATACTGCTCCAGCCATTTCTACAACCAGGATATTGTCAGTGACTTAACTATGCAAAAACTTGGCTGTGAACCACGTAAATATAACCCATTAAGCCTAAACTAACTGTTTTCCCAGCCTAGCTTTTCGTCGCAGGACTCACACTGCCTCTACATACTCCATCATCACCTGACATGAGGGAAGAGAGCCTGAAGGAGCATAAGAAAGAATGGAAAGAGACCAATTGCTTGAAAATTTACTACTTTTCAAATTATATCAAAATGTATAACTTGGTAAACACATTACTAGGGCCTCTCCCAGGGCATTAGACGAAGCCATTGCAAGGGAGGGACCCTTAAGCTTTGTCGACTTTTCAGTGAAAACATCTCATAATACATGATTTCACACACTGGCAGGATTCTGTCATTTTTTTGTTTTTGAAGTTTTCCAGCCCGTAATTCTGAAATTCCAAATATTTCTGTGTAACTGAGAAACATGGGTCATATCTCATGGTCAAAACATTATTCTCATGGGCTGCTCTCCTCAAACTGAAAGCCCCCAGCTTTATTCCAGGATACAGTTTCCAGACCTATTTCTGTTTGAAAACGCTTTCTTACGTACTTTCTCTGGATTCAGTTAAAACAGACATCCTCAATACAGGTGTCTCATTGCTTTTGGGGATTTTTGTCATTCATTTTATTGTAGCCATACCTTGATTTAAAGTGGGTCATTTTGCACACCATAGCCATTTAGCTAAATTTAAGCATCAACTTTTTTCCAAATATGAAGGAAAAGTAGAGAACAATGTTACCTTGAATGAAAAAAAGAAAAGATGCAGCAAGATTTCTAATGAAAGCAGAAGGAACAGAGCAGAGCCTTCATTTAGCCCGGAATGGAAGTTTGCCCAGAACTGAAGACTTTCTCAGTTGGGTGGTACCTTAAAGTTCCTACACTTTACTGCGAAGGAAGATGAGGTCCAGAGAGAGAAAGTGTTCCATTATTTCTGAATAGGTGTTTTCTCTCTGAATTGCTACACTTTTATTTAGGACTTGTAAATGTTCTTATATTTATTTGTTGAGAGCATGCATAAGCAATTGACTGATTTACTTGCATTATTAATCCTTGCAGATGGAAATTCTCAAGTTTGCTGAGAAATTTGGGGAAGTTTTTCAATGGTGGACCAGTGATTTGGGGCACAGAGAAATTGCAGGAGTATTTGGCAGTCTCAATGTATAAAATTTTGGAAACCTCTAAATAAGAGCAGGATGTGGAGTTATCACTTAGAAATAACTTTTCTAGACTAGGTATTATAATCTAATGCAAAACAGATTGTTGTTTTTTTTTCATGTCAAGTATGCACCTGTCCTCCTCTACTTTGGAAATACACTTTGTGAAAAACCTGTTTTAAATATGTATTTGATACCACTTTGAACTGAGAACTTATTCTGTCTTGGTAAACTTCTGAAGGACCATGGAGCAGCTGTGGTTTAGAATTCTCTTTAGTCTCAATATCAGATTACATAGGGAGGCATTGCAGAGTATCTACAGCATACTCCCCTCCCCCTTACATGTAATGTTCACATCACTCATAGCTGACTACTTGCTCCTCCTTGAAAAGGCCTTGCTCCTTCTTATCTCTGTGCTTTTAAACACCTGTTGTTTTTTTTTTGTGTAATTCTTGTTAAAGAAAAAACTGGTCCATAGTCTGTGTAATGCTACCTTCTTCTTAAAGTCATTCTTGATTTTTCTAGTTAGAATCAATCCATCAACAGATGTTTCCTCTCTCCCTTTTTCTCTCCCAGCATACTTGCTAAATTCTTTCCTTATTATATTCTACCCTGTTCTAGAAATAGTTTTTAAAGACTGGCTTGTAGGTTACATGATGGAAGGGATGGTTTCATGCAGGAGCTTGGCTTGGGCATGACTACATCCCTAGTACCCACTTCAGTATCAGACAAAAAAGGTACTCAATTAATGCTTTCTTCTATTTTTTAATGATAGAAAAATAAATTAACAATACCTTCTTGATTTGTGAGGAACTCATAATACCTTTGATATAGACAATTTTCTCCATAAAATTAATTTTCTAAGCAATGATTTCAGTGCCAATCAAATATCCAATTGAATAGTGTCCTCTTTCACTTAAGTCAATTTCTTTATTTGTAAAATCACAACATGATGTCTCATTATACTAATTATGCTTTATATTATTCTTATTATTTGATTTAGCTAGGAAATGCAGTGTTTTTGTGTTTATAATTTTATGAAATGACAGTCATCATGCAGATGTTAACTTGTTTGAGAGCCACATTGGTCTTACATTCTTATTTGAGACTGGTGTGTGTGATTGAAATGACCAATAAAATTCTTAGTATGTAGACCAGAAACTTATGGAAGTATATTTTTGTAGTAGGTTATGCAACCGTTCTTAAAGTAGGATTAGATGCAGTAATTATAGATATTGAAATGCTGAGGTAGTTTACCAGGACTTACAAATTCTACTTAATTATGGATCTTATATTTTAAAATCTTTATTGGTGGATGTATTTCAGGAAGTCATCTATTTTTTACTCTGCCTTCCTATAACTCCTACATGGATAATTCATCTAAACTATAGGATTAGCACGTCTAAAATTTGCCCTTTCCTCTTAATCGGTAGCATTTTTCATTTTTTTTCTCCCCAGGCTGAGTTTTTTTTCAGTAGAATACTGTTTACTTTATCCAGACCTAGAATGGTGGAGAATAATATTTAATTGTTATGGAAAAATAATAAATAACCAGATCTCAGTAGGATGAATTTATTACTACTAGTGTTCATGTGTAGAATTTTAGTTCCTCCTACTTGGGAATTTTAAGAATTGGAGAATAGTAGGAAATAAACATAGTGTCTATTATGAATCTTGCTGTTTGTGTGGTTGTGGAAATTGCTATATTAATAAATAGCTAGAATTCTTGTACTTTTAAATAATCACCACCATGGGGAAAGTGTCCTCTATTAAGATTTTACTCAATTAAAAAAAAAAAGATTTTACTCAATAAAAGGAAGCTATATATTTCTGGAGTTGAAACTGTTTTCACTAGAATAAAAATGAATTTTTGGTGAGGCATATGATGGTTAGGATTTTTTTTTTACTTTTATATCTTCTTTCATTCTGGTTGCTGTTAAAATGTTTTATCCTTAGATCTTAGTTTCTTAGTTATTCTTGGAATCTTTCCTAAAACTCTTATAATCTTCTTGACATTGAGAAGGGGAACAAAAATAAAAATATATCAAGCAATTAACCTCATAGATACTGCCATCACTGAGCCATTTATTGAGATATAATTGACATATAACATTGTGTATGTTTAAAGTGTGCAATTTGTTGACTCTATGGCATTAGATAAAATAGCCATCTCTCTCAGTCTGGAAAGAATTATCTTGTGTGGGAGATGGACCTCATCAATTATCCCAACACGTATACCTGGGTGTTTCTCAAACCTCTATGATTGTCCAAACTGCCTGCTTTGTTCCTTTTTTTTTTTTTTTTAGTGAGAAAAAGGGAGATGGTAAGACAGACTCTGGAATGTGCCTGGACTGGGATCCACCCAGCAACCCCATCTGTGACCAATGTTTGAACCCAGCTATTTTTAGTGCCTGAGGCTGACACAGTTGGACCAACAAGCTATCCTCAGTGCCCTGGGCCAAGGCTGGAACCAATCAAGCCACTGGCTGCAGGGGAGAGGGGGGAGAGAGAGAAAGGGGGAGGGAGGAGGAGAGAAGCAGATGGCCACTTTTCATATGTGCTCTGACCAGGGATGGAACCCGGGATGTCCATATGCTGGGCCAATGTTCTATCCACTGAGCCGACCGACCAGGGCCATCTGCTTTGTTCTAAGTGGTTCTAGTGGTTGAGGGTGTGCCGAGACCCATCAGTATCCCAAAGAGGACAGTTGCAGTCAGCACATAGATGCAGCCTAGTTGAAAGCTGGGAGAATGTAGTTAGGCTTTCCAAGAAAATGTGCATTTTGGTCAGCTCATCTGTGCTGGGCCCAGGACAGCTGCACAGGGGTGCTCTTGAGCCCATTAAGAACTTCTTCATTGTTTGCTATAGTCCTGTGGGACTCCTGAATATAAGCACTGTTGCCAGAGCCAGAAGATTGGGGGTCCAGCTCTCTGGTAGCAACTGCAAAAACTGGGGCGCCAGATTTGCATATAAGCTTCTTCCCAGGAGAAACTGGTAACTTGGAACAGGGTAGGGATAGGGATAGGGCTAGGGAGAGTCAACTGTCTTTCCTGGTATCTGGATCACAGTCACCCCTGAGAGGTGTGCTACATTAGAAGCCTATAAAGTGACTGCAATGCGTTTTAGAGAGCAACAGGGGAAAAGACAGCATGGAAGGTCTAGTTCATGGTTTCTTATACCCATTGAAACCATGGCCAAACTATCGTTTGACCCTTACAAACCTTTTGAATCTTTGCTAGACTTTCTATCTTAATCCAGTCACTGGTTCCATTATGACATGGAAGTTTTATCTCAAATGCCAAGAATTCCCATTTAGTGGTACTTGCCCTGGGCATTGTAATAAAAAAAAGATTCTAAAGGACTAAATACTTTTGTTTTAGTGAATAAATGATTAAAAAGTATTGTTGACTGCCAAAATCACAGTCATCTGTAATTACCGTGAATTCAAAAATTCTGCCCAATTCATTTATATTTTTCAGCATCAACTAAATATTAGGTATTTAGTAGACAATATGGATGTGCTTTTTTTAATGAAATTAATTTTAGTAATGCTAATAATAATTACAGCAATAACAATAGTACTATTTTATGGAGAGTTTACCCCGTCATGGGAGCTAGTCTAAGCATTAGAAATGTGTTTGCTCACTCAGCCCACCATTTTCTGTCACACCATCTTCTCCATAATGGTAGTTGGTTTCTTTAGAACCAACAAGACAGTGGCCCTGCTACTTACCTCTTAACCCGAGCACTCACTTGATTCATTAGAGTCAGCTGTTGATAAGGGACCAGAATTACATCTACAAATTTCCTTTACCTTTATCATACTTTGTAACCTCATTATGGGAGTGCTGTCCCCTCGTCTTCATTGGTCCTGCCCACTCTCAAGGGAGAGGGCTATATGAATGCATATATTCTGAGGACCACCTTAGAATTTCGGCCACCACAGCCTATAACAAAGAAGACTTGTTTTGTTTCTATTGCTATACCTTAAGCTTGTAAAAGGCCTAGAGCTGAGTCTTTGCTTTGTCCACCACGTGCAAAAAAATGCCTTGCACAGAGGAGGCAGTCAGTATCAGCTGAGCAACTGAAAAGAGGTGGAATTTTTATCTTGGTTTGTCAATTCTGATATCTCACCCCACCATCTATACCGGCATGTGATCAATATTAATGTAAATTATGCCTGTTTCTAGAAACAGAAACAGAAGTCTATGCTATCGCAATTCAGAAGTTATACTAACCCAAAGGTAGTGGTTTGGTCCTGAAAAAAAACAACAATCCAGCATCTGTTATGCTATCAATCTGGCTGTTTCTCAGTGGTATGCTAACATTCTCCAGAGCTGAAAAATGTAAGCATGTGCTATTAATTAATGGGTTTATGAGGAACTTTGCAAACAAATAGTTTCCAAAGTGTTGAAAATTGAAATTACCTCATGTTGTTTTACAACTGGACCACATGGAAGTTTCAGATTACACAGTTTACTTAGTACATTATCTGAATATTTTTAAGTCTTCTTCCAAGGATTTTTCTGTTCCTCAGTATCCAAATGCATGATTCTAATATATATGTGATTTAAAAATCCCTGTGGTGCTAACTTTAATTTTTAAGTAACTTTTTAACAATACTTATGTTACTTTTTATAAACATTACACCCTCCCTTTTTCTTTTACTATCATTGTATTAGGAATTTATGACAACCATGTATATCATTCTGGACTTCTTTGTAGTACTGTCTAAACATAAATTCACATATGGAATTCATGTTTACAAGCATCCTCTTTTGTTTAACAACAAACTGAGAAGTTTACTTTTTATTTTTGAAGACTTAGGAAGTCTCCATCAAAATCCAAAATAATTTTTAGGAATCCTTTTATGTGATTATTTTTTACTTTATTCACTTTTACTGCCTTTCTCCTTTATATTCCTGTGACAGCATTTTCCTACTGTCATTTTGGAAGCTGTGGGCCGGCACAGCCGAGTTGTGTGAGCCACCACCTCTGTGCAGAATGTCTGTGCAGAATGTCGCTGGCTCCACATGGACAAAATGGCATATGAAACTGAATAACCATTTAGAAACTACTTCAAATTTTACAACAAGCCAGTTTGAATAACTGAATATTACAAACATCACTTTTTTTACAATAATAATTTATGCGGGTCAGATAGATAACTGACCAAATACGTTCTATTTTTTACGTAGAGGTGGTTTATTTTGTTAATGCCTACAGTTGGTTCTTAGTGCTGGTCTCGGTCCGAATGAGGTGACTTTATCCAGCAGGCTTTTTTATTAAGGCCTGTGGCTTTGAGTTGTTAATGAGCTCATATAATTTGAGAAAATGAGTTGGCAACAAAACATAATATAATGAACAGTGGATCATAATGAGAACTAAAATTTATAGACAAGTCTTTATCTCGCCCTCCTTTTTGCTGGAGCTGCATATGGAGAAGCATAGGCTTCCAATTAGAGACCTAGGTTCAAACGCCAGCCCAGCTGTTAACGCTCTGTGTGGACTCAGAGGAGTTACCACACTGGTGATCTTAATCTCTGTCTCCTCAGTTTATAAAATGATAATCATGAAAGTTCCCTTGTGAGGTTGTGGCTTAGGTCAGTAAGGCAAGTAAAGTGTTTAACACAATGACAGGCACATAATGTTGTTTCACTTAAACGGTAACTGTTAGTATCATTGCATTTTGTTGTTTATGGTACTTACATATATGATGAGCAGCAAGAGGAAATTCTTATCAGTGAAAAATAAGAGTTTTCCTGTGGATCAGTGTAAATTTGCATAGGGAGTCAGTGTATGAGGTAACAAGCAGCTGTTGACAAGATATTTTGAATATTACTACCTGTTTCCACTGATGCATGGCACTTAAGAGTCTTAGAGCAGTTCTCTGGAGAAATGTCCATGTCACTGTGTGGTAAATATTAATAGAATATTTTCACAATATTGGATAATTTCTCATATACACACATACATACAATTTTCCATTTTTATTTGGATATTTTGCTTGTTGAGAAAGGGAAAGCAGTTTGTTCAGGTGAAAGATTTAGGCACAATAGGTACTTAAAATAGCATTTTAACAGACCCATGTAGCAGACTAAAACAGATTGGTTATCTCTATAAAGAAGAAAAGGTAATATTTATGTAGTAATTGCAGTATGCCGTGACTCATCTAAGCGCTTACATATGTTAGTTCACTTAATCCTCAGAAAAGAACTCTGTGAAGTGGATACTATTATTAATATTGCTATTTACAAGTGAGGAAACTAAGGCACAGAAAAAATAAGAGACACATTTGTGGGCATCTGACCAATATATATATGGGTAACATAAATTTGAAGCCTTCTAGTGTGGCTTCATAAACTTTGCTATTAGTCAATATACTAGTTAAAATAAAAATCATTTCATATATTTCCAAATAGTGCCACCCTTAGATGCAAGTTATAGTGGGTCCAGTTAGGCATACACACACATAGAGAAACATGTGAAACCTCACACAAGCACCTGGTCTGTGCTGGTGAGATGTGACCTGAAGCCCACTCCAGCCCAATAACCACTTCAGGGCATTTCCAGTCCTGAGTCCTCAGAGGGCATCTGCATCTGAATGTTCCCCAGAGCGGTACAGGACTCTGCTTCTGAAGGTACAAGTCGAGGAAATGCTTCAGTGAGGGAGAAGATTGATTGATTGATTGATTGATTGATCGAAGAAATCTTTCTTCTAGGGTGGCATACATGCAGTAGATTATTGTGTTGAAAATAAGCATACTTGGCCCGGGGCAGTTTTCTCAGTGGTAGAGTGTCAACTTGGCATGTCAATATCCTGGTCAGGGCACACAGAAGAAGCCACCATCTGCTTTTCCATACCTCCCCATCTACCTTCTCTCTCTCTATCTCTTCTCCTCCAACAGCCATGACTCCATTAGAGCACGTTGGCCCCAGGCACTGAAGATGGCTCCATAGCCTTGCCTCAAGCACTAAAATAGTTCAGTTCCCAAGCAACAGAACAGTGGCCCCAGATGGGCAGAGCATCGCCTGGTAGGGTGCTTGCTGGGTGAATCCCAGTTGGGGCGCATGTGAGAGTTTGTCTCTCTGCCTCCACACTTCTCACTTAAGAAAAAGAAAAAAAAAAAGAAACATACTCTCAATTAGTTGTGAGCATCCATTTTCTTCTTTCTCTTCATGTTCCAATATGAGATTCAAGAAGTATTAATGTTAGAGGTGGTATTCATAACATGCTAATTAGCATTTTGCAAAATTAAATAATCCATGTTATTCTTAAAAAATATACATATAAGCTTAGACATAACGCGCATGAGGCAAGGCACCTACATTGATGACTAGGTAGACATGCAGTACTAAATTTGCAAATAGTTTTTAAATCTACTTTTAATTTTTTGATTTTTAACAAATTTTATCTTTTAATTACACTTTGCATTCAATATTATTTTGAGTTAGTTTCAAGTGTACAGCATAGTGGCTATGGTGTACACCTTATAACATATTTCTTGATATTTCAAGAACCCATGTGGCACCATACGTACTTTTTTACAATATTGTTAACTATGTCCCTTATGCTGTACTTTACATTCTTGAGACTATTTTGTAACTACCAATTTGTACTTCTTTATCCCTTCACCTTTTTTACTCCACTCTCCGAACCCCTCCCCTCTGGCATCATCAGTCTGTTCTCTGTATCTATAAGTCTCTATTTTATTGTTAGTTTATTTTGTTCATTAGATTACACATATAAGTATTATAAAATCATATGTTACTTGTCTTTCTCTGTCTAACTTATTTTACTGAACATAATGTTCTCTAGATCTTTCCATGCTATCACAAATGGTTAAGATTTTTATTCTTTTTTATGACTGTGTAATATTTCATTGTATATATGTACCACATCTTCTTTATCCAATCATCTATTGATGGGCACTTAGGTTGTTTCCATGTCTTGGCTATAATACAATGAACATAGGGATGCATGCATTCTTTCAAATTCGTGTTTTGAGTTTCTTCAGATATATGCCCATAAGTGGAATTGCTGGGTCATAAGGCAGTTTCACTTTCAATTTTTTTGAGGAACTTTCATACTGTCTTCATAGGGGCTAGAATCTGTGTTCCTGAAAATAATATTATTTCATAATAATTATGTATAGTACATTTTAATTAAGATTTCAAAACATTAATAAAGCAATTGGAGCTATATTTTCAAGGTAGATAAATGAAGTGTTTTTGTTGAACAATTTATACTTTTAAATATTTAGACATACTATGCGTTACCTCCATTTATACTCTGGCTGTGGGCAAAGGATGGGCCTGTTTCAAATATCTAAATATCTGACAGTCAGACCTTGAGCAACTACATGATTTTCTTACGTTTTCACTTTTCTTTTGGGTAATTTGTGTTTTTTTTTATGATAGAACTTGGAAGGGAACAAGCATTCAGAAGGAAAATTTGGGATCCTATAAAATTTATATTTTACCTTCTCCATTCCAGATGGTACATTTTTTTTGTTTGACTGATTACGTATTTATTAGTGTTTTTCAAGGTTGTGTGAATTAAGAGGCAGAATCTCTTTGAGAAATTTTGTGAAGAATGCAGGACCTTCCTACTGTTAAGATAACCTGGGTTCAAATATATTAACAGTCTATTGCTTTTCAAATTAGTTGAGATTTGTGTCTCAATTCCTTCTGTGAAAAGACGTGCTAATGCATCCACTTTCTAGTGTTATTGTGCAAACTGGCTCTGAGGAAATCCTCCATGGAAGTTAGGAATTTCTATTTTTATTTTTTTATTTTCAGTGTTTTAAGCTCCTTTTATTAAGACCATTTCACAAATTATTTGATAATTTATGTAAAGACTTTCACCTACTTTCTCAAAAGTAGGACAGAGATCTCTAACAGATTTTATACTTTTTGTGTGGCTTCCTCATTTCTGTGCATTTTTCTTTGTGTATTTGGTGAATACAATTAAGAAAAATGGATTAAAAATATTTCCCCTTCAGGTATATGATCCACAGCCTTTTAAACTGCCTTGAATTAGCAAATACTTCTTATCAACGCAGGTAAAAGTGTAAAAGGAATTGCCCCCTTCCCACAAACATACCATTCATCTCCCTTTCTCCTCCCTTCCCTTTTTTCATATATTCTGGAAGGTTCCAGTTTCTTGGTATATTAGAGTACCTCAAGGCCAGCAAAGAGTTCTGAGAGTGGAAAATGAATAGCTGCCATGTCTAACCTTTGCTTTTCTTACCAAACAAAAGCCTAGCCCAGAGCCAGGCATATGGTAAGTACCAGGTGGATACTTTTACATTTGTTACAAATCCAAACAAACCATGTGGTTGAATTATTCTGTTTTCAGAAATTGGTGACTCATCTCAACAATGATAAAATATTTTCATGTCAAGTACTATGTGTGAGGGCATTTTAAGGGGCAGAATCTTTTTTCTAATGATTAAGGGTAATTATTATGCAGGAAGAAGGTATTTGGGACTTTTGGGGACAGCAAAGTTGGAGTTTTCTTTCTAATGATAGGTCCACTATTTTAGGTGTCTGAATATTACTCTAGAATTGCAATAGCCCCCATTCAGGAGTGTTTACACTTGGAGGAGGCAGTATGGTTGTTTTGACCATACATTGTTTACTAGTTGCACAGATTACTTAGTGTCCCTAAGCCTGTTTCTTCATTTGTAAAATAAGGGTAGCAGCTGTACCTTTTGCTGTGAGCATTCTGAAAAAAAAAATTGTTAGAGCATTTACTACTATTGAAGAACATAATTACTACTCAAAAATTATTAATGTCATTACCTAAGTGTCAAAGGAGTTTCTCTACAACATTAACATCTGTGAACTGTTTAGGGGCTGGATTCTAACCATTTACTGGCCATCTTACTTATGCTAAGCATCGTTCTAGATGCTTCATGTTCTTTTTCCAACCACACTAACTGGTAGGTACTGTTACCTCCTTTTCACAAATGAGCTGTAAGAACAAAGGAATGCAAAGTCTCAGTGTCTGGTTAACATTAAAATGTTCATGTCTGACTACTGCCTTTTAAAGGTTTGGAAATGCCAATATATGTGACAAATCGTGTCTTGAGGAAAAACAATCAGATTTTCTTTGTAATTGCTGCTATATAAAAACTGTTGGTGTACTAACACCCTAATAAAAATTTCAAAACATATAGCATGTTTGGCCTGGTGTGCTTATGACATTATTTTGAAACCATTTGAGTTATCATCTAAGCTCCGTTAAGTGTGCTGCTGTTGCTGAGGTTGGGGGCAAACCTCTTGACCTCATTTACCCTCTCTTTCAAAAGTAGATGAGTGATGGTTTCCAGAAGTACTGTAAGGCTTGACTTGTTGAAAATCAAGCTGTTTAGTATGAAAAGTTATGTTAAGATAAAAGGACATAAAAAAATGATCTCACTTAAATCACATTAGATTAAGTCCTAACATACAATTCATCTCTTTTTATCAGCCTGGTCACATCATGACTCCTGAACACAACCGAGTTTTATACCCTTTAGAAAACTTTTATTGTACCATGAATATCTTCTCCCATAATTGCACCCTAGATCAGTCTCATTTACAAGTGTATGCCTAGTTACAAATGATATAGCTTGAATTGTTCAGGCTATTAAAAACTGACCATCTTTAAATTTTTTTTCAATTTATTTATTGATTTGAGAGAGAGAATCATTGACTTGTTGTTCCACTTATTTATGCATTTATTGGTTGTTTCTTGTGGTGCCTTAACAGTAGATTAAGTCTGCAACCTTGATGTATTAGGACAATGCTCTAATCAACTGAGCTATCCAGCCAAGGCAAAAACTGATCAATCTTGAATAAGGCAACTTAGTCAGTGATCACAGAAAACTCTACAGAAAAATACACTTTTAAAGGATGCTTTTTTTTTAAGGGAGAGGAGGTGATACAGAGAGACAGACTCCTGCATGAGCTTCCCACTGGGATCCACCGGCCAACACCCTGCCCATCTAGGGGGCAGGGAAATGCTGGGAAATGCTGCTGGGAAACCAAGCTATTGTTAGCACCTGAATGGGAGGCTCCTCCAAGCCATCCTCTATGCTACGGCCCACTTGCTCCAACCAATCAAGCCATGGCTGCAGGAAAGGAAGAGATAGAGAGAAAGAAAATGGAGAGGGGGAGGGATGGAGAAGCAGATGGTTGTTTCTCCTGTGTCCCTGACTGGGAACCAAACTCAAGACTTTCACCTGCTGGGCCAACACTCTACCACTGAGCCAACCGGCTGGGGCCAAGAGATGTTTTCTAATGACTACATTTATGATTCATATGAATGAAAGGACATGTGTATCTTTTATGAATCCTCTCTCGTTCCAAGTGTTGTGCTTTGTGTTTAGTAGAGTCTAAAAATATTTGCTGAATGAAGAAATGAAATTTGGGATAGTATTAGTAACTGTAATTTGTTCATTACCTCTTTATCCTCATTTGAGGATTAAATAAAAAATTGCATAAATACACTATTCCCATTTTATTTTTTTTATTAAGTTGGCTTTAAATTACACAAGAAACATAAAGCTCTTTATTTACACATTTTCATCATTATTGATATTTTGAACAATACCCATGTTATGGTAGCTATAGATAACAGAGCTTTATTTATTTATGTATTTTTTGTTTGTCTGTGTTAGCAATCATTTATTCTTTTTTTTTTTGCAAGAAAATAATTCAGTTACTGCATATTTAGATTTGGAACAAGTCTTTAGAGAAAATTCAAATTGTGGTTCATTTCATAAACTACAGCTAGTAATTTTAGTTAGAAATTATTATTTTTTAAAGAAAACTTTGCATAAAACTTAACTATAATAACAACAGGAGATTTAGACCTTATGCTAGATTCTCGAAGTGCCTACCTAAGTCTCCTGAGACTATGTGTTGGCCCATCTTCAGATTTCATTAATTTCTTCATGCCACTGGGATAGAATTGAATGACTTATTGTTTCAAAGTATAGGCTGTGAAATAATCTTCTCCAGAACTGATAGAGCTAACTTGTATTTTTATCTCCTCATATATTGGTTAGAGGGATTTATTTCTAGTGTGAAATATATAAAGAGATAAATATGATGCTAGAGTTTGTAGTATGTTTTCTTCTAAATATTGGAGCTGTATCTCTAGCCTTTCCAATCATTAACAGTAATGGAGATTGTGTGTGCAAATATTCATTATAGAGATGATAGGTTTTTCGATGGAGCGTGTTTTATAGACTAAATCTTTTTTTTTTAAATATTTTATTTATTGATTTTTTTAGAGAGAGAGGAGTGAGAGAGAGAGACAGAGAGAGAGAGAAGGGGGAGGAGCAGGAAGCATCAACTCCCATATGTGCCTTGACCAGGCAAGCCCAAGGTTTCGAACCGGCGACCTCAGTGTTCCAGGTCGATGCTTTATCCCACTGCGCCACCACAGGTCAGGCTATAGACTAAATCTTAAAAGGGAAAGACTAAGAATATTTTTTTATATATCAAATGTGCTTCACTTGCAGAAATGAAATCTTTTCCTCTTCTCTCATCTTCCCTTTCCTTCACTGATTATTTTCTCTTTGTATTTTTCAGTCTCTAAGACTGTCAGTGCCACTGTGATGAGACATATCATAGTTTTCACAATGGGAATTTTAGGCATGGATGACAGTCTTACTATGAATGAAAGCAGGAGTTTGTAAATTTCTCTCCAACTTCTTACTTGTAGGGCCCGGGTTAGAGTTAAGTGGTCTGCCTACTTCAATGGAAAGATTAATTTTCCAAGCATTTTTTGTTTATTAATCCACACATAATCCATGAGTACATCCCGTATACACTGTTAGGTGCAAATATACAAAGATGAAGAAATAAAGATTTAATTCTCATGATCCTGGAGGTTATAATTTAGTTAGGTAACATAAAACAAACAAAAATAAATACATTGTAATAAGAGAATACTTAATTTAGAATAGGTGGGTGGTTAGTAAAGCCATCTGAGGATATACTATTTAAACTGAGCTCTGAAGAATAAGGAGAGGTGAGTAAGGTCTAGAGGAGAGGGAAGACATTTCAGGTTGAGGAATCTACCAGGAAAATAAATACTGGTCAGTAAAAATCTTGATGTGTTTGAATAACTGATAAGAAGCCAGTGTGCTTGGTATGCTGCGATGTGGGAAGAGGACTGGGAACTGAGGATGGAGTCAGATCTTGCAAAATTCTGTGGGCATATTGAGTTCTAATATTGTTTTCAGTTTAGCGTAAAGCCATTAGAGGGCTTAATTAAGGTTTGTTATGACCCTATGTATATATATTTTAAGAATACCGGTTGGCGGTATGGGTTGAAAAGGGAAAAGTGCATCGGAGACTGCAGGTAAGAGACTATTGCGTTTGCCCATGCAGAGGATGCATCATAAAGTTTTGGCAATATTATTGGAGAAAAAAACTGAAAAAGGATATGTGGATATAATAATAGATAATATAGCCTGACCAGGTGGTGGCCCAGTGGATAAAGTGTTGGACTTGGATGCAGAGGACCCAGGTTCAAAACCCCCGAGGTTGCTGGCTTAAGCATGGGATCATCAGCTTAAGTGCGGGGTTGCTAGTATCTCACATAGGTTTTTGGATATAATATTCTGGTCCTCAGATATAAATTTTGATATTCTTGGCATAGAAATTATAATGTATGGATGAGACAACCTAAGAAGACTGTATGTAGAGAGAAAAGAAGAGAGGGCCAACGTATTACCAAGGAATTCCAACATTTAGAGTTGGGTTAGAGGAGAAAGAGCCAGCAGATGCTGCTGAAAGATGGCAGGGAGAAGCTAAGAAATGCTAGAGGAAGATCAAGAAGTTTTGCTGATTTGATGATTAAGAAAGAGATGATATTAAGAGAGAAAGGGTCGATAATATGCTCAATGCTGTTGAGAAAGCTGGTGCTTTAAGAACCAAAGCACATCCAATTAAACTGAACAACATGAAGATCATTTGTTTTGTGAGATAACAAGAGCTGGTGGAGTGATAGAGGCTGATGAAAACTGTAGTGAAGTAAAGAATGAATGGGGGGATCGAGAGAGTTTTGACAGTAGCTGTGAACAACTCTGTACAGACTTTCTCTGAAAAGGAGTGGAGAAATTGGAACTCGGGCGAAGCTGGAGGCGATTGTGAGGTTAAGAAGAATTTGTTTAAAATAGGCGAGATGCCTAAATAGAAAGACAAGTGATAACCCAATAAGCAAAGCAAGACCTTGAAAAAAGAATGAAACAATAGGAAACAGAGGCACGTGAGGAACTGGCTTTAGTTAAGAAAGGAGATGAATGGAGAACCCCAACCGTTTGTACTAACCTGATGATGTAATTAGATGAGGGAGGTCAACCCTCATGGATTCTACTTTCTCTGTGAAGAGAGAAGCAAAATTTAAAGGCTAAAAAAGTGAGGGGTTAAGGGGTGTGGGAGGCTTGAGAGAAAAAAGAGCAACCTTAATAGGAGAGTATTATGGCAGGTGTACCCAATGAGAACTATTCCACAGAATATTGATATGTAAAACTGATAAAAGAGATGTTTTGTTATAAGATGAGGGGTAACAGAGTTTTGTCCATTCTGTTGTTTTTCACATTACTAGGGCAGCCCCAGAGAAACCCCCGGGCTTTAAAGCACTAATTCGAAAACCCCTTCTCTAGGGTCAATGTTCCTGGCTTCTCAATAGAGACTAAGTAATCGTCAGCTACGTGAGTGTGTATGTGTGTTTGTGTGTGTATGTGTGTGTGTGTGTGTATGTAATTGAGCCAGCCCCTTCCAGGGCTCAACCATGTAACATGACTGAAATATCCCATCACCTCACGTCACTTATTCTTAAAGTTTTGTCACTAAAATTGATCTTTTCATTTTGAAGGCATCTAGAATTTCCAGTGAATAATTAAAGTCTGGAAGAATGACTAACTTGTGGAACTTCGAAGCATTTAGGTTTTAGCTAACAGAAAACAGAATGGATTCACTTAGGGGACCCAAAGGACCACAAGTGCAGAAGAGAGTCACTCAGAAAGGAAATGGGAAAAGAACCTTAGAAAAGTCCATTTACTTTATTATTTTTTGGTAAATTGAAATTGCTTTTTATAAGCTGTTGTTTAAAATTACAGGAAAATGTTGGCCTTGGCGTGTTCTAGGCCTACCTGTGGATTGACTCATTATCTCCTTGGGATAACTTTAAAAACATGAGAGGGAATGAGAGGAAATGACAGTACAGAAAAAATTTTTTAAATTCCAAGATGATTGTATTCTGTTTTTTTCCTCCTATAATCACTCTTGATTTTCTACTTTCTATGGAATTCAGCACATTTATTTCTGTCAGAAAAAGACAACAACATGGTATACATTTAAAAAGGAGATTATGGCCTGACCAGGTGGTGGTGCAGTGGATAGAGAATTGGACTAGGATTCGAGGACCCAGGTTTAAAACCTCGAGGTCACCGGCTTGAGCACAGGTTCATCTGACTTGAGCACAGTCTCACCAGCTTAAGTGCACGGTCACTGGTTTGAGTATGGGATCATAGACCCCATGGTAGCTGGTTTGAGCCCAAAGGTCACTGGCTTGAGCCCAAGGTCACTGGCTTGATCCCAAGGTCACTGGCTTGAGCAAAGTTTCAGTTGCTCTGCTGAAACCCCCCAGTTAAGGCACATGTGAAAAAAGCAATAAATGTACAACCAATCAACAAACAACTAAGATGTCACACTGAAGAATTGATGCTTCTCATCTCTCTACCTTTCTGTCTGTTCCTATCTGTCCATCTCTCTGATCTCTCTGTCTCTGTAAAAAAAAAAAAAAAAGAAATTATGTTTCTTAACATTTATGCATGTGCCTGTGACACAATGCCACATGATAAGTAATCATTTTTTTAGCGATCAGAATTAATTTTACTTTGTTATGGAGACATGTTTTAATTATAAAAACAAGTCTTTTTGCAGCAACATTTTCTAATCTGTTAGAAAACCTATTATTTTTCAGAATATTATTCTAAATGATTTTAAACTGTTCAAAGTAGGCCCTAGCCAGTGGCTCTATGGATAGGGTATCGGCCCAGTATATGGACATCCCAGTTCGATCCCCAGTGAGGGCACACAGGAGAAACAACCATCTACTTCTCCTCCTACCTATCCCCCTTCTCTCCTTCTTCCCCTCCTGCAGCCTGTGACCCAATTGGTTTGAGCATGAACCCAGGCACTAAGGATAACTTCCTCAGTGCACAATAGCCTCAGGCACTAAAAACAGCTCAGTACTTGAGCATCAGCCCAAGATGGGGTTTCCAGGTGGATCCCAATCGGGGTGCAGGAAGCAGTCTGCTACACCATCTCCCCTCCTCTCACCTTTAAAAAAAAAAGAAAGAGAGAGAGAGAGAGAAAGAGAGAGAGAGAAAGAAAGAAAAGAAAAGAAAGGAAGAAAGAAAGATTGAGAGAAAAATAATGAAATATTTGAAGTAATAGATCTGATTTGCAGTCTGTTCTGCCGTCTTTGTATGTAGTGGTTCAGAATAGTGTAGAGGTTATGGGAGTCGGCTCTGGGGAGTTCTGCTGGGTGTTAGCATGGACATTGACATTTTACTTTCCTGCACAATGCAAAAAATAAAATTTCCTCTCATGGGGTTGTTGTGAGAATTGAGTGAGTTTATATACTTCAGACACTTCAGCCATTGCCTGGTAAGCAGTAGTCGTAAGCTAATTTAAACAAATGAAGAGGCTATGGAACTTACTAGAAGGCCGCATTATACAGTTGAAGACATTGTTTTTGAGTCAGACTTCCAGAGATTCAAATTTCGATGCTGACACTTTTTCCCTTTAATCTTAAGAATGTCACCTTGTTCTCTCAGCCTTGGCAGACATAATCTGACTGGCTCAGGAACCCTACTTTTTCTCTAAGCTTTGGTTTCTTCATCTTTACACTAGAAATAGTCATCCTTCCTTCACAGGGCTGATGTGACAATTACATGGGCTACTGTGTGGAAACACATCATATATAAGGTTTGTTTAACAGTCGCCGGGGGGATGTCAACCTCTCCTTTATTGCCACCCAGGTTTGTTTCCATCCTGACAGACTTGACTGTCATTATTTCTGACAGCTGCTCAAGCCTCACGGCCTGTTGCATGTACAAGTGCCCCAAAATTAGATCATTTTCACAGTGAGGTATAGATTTGGAACCAGTCAAAAGTCAAGGTGATGAAATCATTATTTATATAATGGAAATTATTATTATATAAGGAGTGAGGCTCTATTCTAAGTACATAAAATTTAACTTTAAAGTGTAAGACTTTGCTTATTTATCTTTGAAGGGCATAGTCAGGGAACCTTTTCAGCAAAATGTGAGAACTGATTCAGTAATGACAGCTCGTCAGCCTTTCTCCTGCAAGTACACAGTGCTGCATCTCAGAGCCTGGCTGCTGGAGTGAATAATGTGTGACCCAGTGTTACAGTGTACACAGAGGCTGCTCATGTGACCCAGTGTTACAGTGTACACGGAGGCTGCTTGCTCACTCACACAGGGTAAAATGTTTCCTGGAACTAACTCTATCCACGTCATGTGGAAGTAGAGAAGGGCTGACACGTGGAAATGTCTTGAGTGGAGGAAGCTTCTCTTCTTTAAATACAAATTAAGAGTCGAATGGTATCTATCCTTTAAAATAAAAGAAAGTGTTTCATAATTAAATCTGCAGTATTAGCATTTCTTTTTTAAAAAATTGAAATAAATTAACATGATTTCAATTTTTAAATATAGTGAACTGATAACCCATTTATAAAACTACAGCGTGCTTATACACATATACGCAAGTATAGTTATGGCCAAAGACTGTTAGGCTTTATTTTAATTTACAATGCTCTTTTTTTTTTCCCCCTACACCAAAGGCATCAGCTGTGTCTCTGTATAAGTTACATTGTTTTTGCCAGCTTAGGGGCCCTGGGGAAGGCTTTAGGATTTCAGTGTTAGACCTGATAGCTTGCCTAAGGGGCTTCTGAGAGACCAGGTGCAGTCCCAGTTAGTACAGCTGTTTTAAGTCATAATGTAAGCTGCATCCTAGGCTGCCCCTTAGGAAGACCCTAGAGATCTAGAATCGGCGCCTGCCAGCAGACGAGGAAAGTTTTTGCCTAGCTGCTGAGCCTGCCCTGGACATGGGACACGCACAGAAAAACAGAGTAATTTTTATTCCATTTCTCCATCTCTCTCCATCGCAGGCAGATGCTTCTTGAAAAATATTTTTAGAAATAGCCTTGTGTTGTTTTTTCCATTAATGCAGATTTTTCCACAGTGCCTTGTTCTCTGGCACCTTAGTTTTTAGCATTGACCCAAGCACTGCCATTGATCTCATAAATTCTGAATTTTAATTGGAAATTTTATACAGACTTGGAAGCCACAAACAAAAATGTTGAAAATGGAAAATAGATTTCTGTAAGATTTATAGCTTTTTATTGTTGGTGATGTCATAACATGGTTTCAAGGAAAGTATGTGGAGGGAATTAAAAGGGGGGATATGTAATTAAGATTTATTCTTTTCTTTCTACTTTCCACTGTTGTCTTTTGAGGAAAAGGTAACACTCCAACCAATCTACTAGAAATTATAGATTTGATTTATAGGGACATTAATAGTTTTTAATTGTTGATTTTAATTAATTTGGGGATGGGAAGTTGTATGTTCTGGTCTCTACTGTCAGGACCTAAGGCAAGTGAACTGAGTTAAATCTCTGTGTCTGGTGTGAGTGAACAACCCCATATACTCTTTATGATTTGTGCTTTTGTTTGATTTTTTTGTTATATTTTGATAGGTGTATGTTACTGACAAGTATCAATTTTGTTATAACAGATTATGCTTACATATATCAAGAAGGCTTTTATTTAAAGCATTCTTTGGTAAATTCTTAAAGTTAAAAGGATGCAATTTGTGATAGAAAATGAATGCAATTTCAAGTCTAGGTGCTCTCACTGGCTGGCAAACCAGAGAAATGCTTCTTACCCTGCCAAGACCCATTTCCTCATCCACAAAGTGCAGATGAAAATTTCCCATGAAGTCAAGTGAAGAGCAATTGATGTATTCTTACAATAGCACTTGGCAAACTGTGAAATGTGAGTTTCTGCTCTACGTTCTGATTCAGTTCTTACAACTAAATGTTCTTTTTTTATAAACTTGGGACCATCAACATCAAAACTTTTTTTTTCTTAATTTCTCTAGTTCTAAATTCAGTGTAATTAATTGCCCAACCCCTGGATAAACCCCGTTTTTATCACCTATTTAGATTTTTTTCTATATTGCAAGGTTCAGTTAGAAATCTAGTTTCTCATGAAATATTCTCTGATCACTCCTAAGTCCATTGTCTGCTTCATATTTTAAGACAGTCTTTGATTCACAATTTATCATTTGCCATTTATGGAATCATATGTTTATTCCTCTCTAATTATCTGATTTGTCTTTCCTCCCTAATTTTAGCTTTTCACATTCCTTAAAGATAATAATAATATTTTATAGTTCTTCTGTTTAACTTCTCAATACTTTTTTTTTCTGTAGCTCTCTCTGCCTCCCTCTATCTCTCAATCAGCTGCGTGATGGGCACTGAATTATAAGCTAAACACCACTAATTCGAACCCTGTGTTTATATATAATTTATCCTTGCAGGATTTAGATACTTTTCCCATGACTTGGAATCTGTTATAAGACCATTACTTGGCACACAGGGAACACTCTAATGATCTGTTGCTAATGCTGAGACACCTCTGTTTACATCTGGGTCCAAACATATGCCTCTCCTTTCACTTCAATAAAATATTTTGTTTATATTATATCCTTTAATGGAATTGAACAGGATGGGTATCTGAAAAAAAAAGTGACTGTTATTACAGTATTTGGGTGATATGTTTTTCTAAAGTTAATATCCTTTGGTTTGAACTCTACTATGTTTATTTCTAACTATGGTACTAGACCAACATGGAGAGGAAAATGGAATCATTAAATATTTGTGCATTTCTAGTTATAAAACTTGTTATAAAACTGCCTTTAACAACTATACTTAGCTCTAATCTGTGTTTAAATAATAATGGAATAGAGAAGAAATATGTCCCCTTGAATATAAGATGACATTGATTTTAAGTTGTACCATAAATTTAATAGCAGTTTGGAAGAAGTACAAATAAAAAGTATATGCCCCATTTAAATGCACATACTTACTTGTCTCTTTTGCCAAATTTGCTCTAAACCATGCTGCTCCTCCAGGCTTTATGTGTACACCAGTGCAAATGCAAAATATATCAGTGATTGATTGCTGTTTCCTCTCTTTCCATCATTTTCCATATTTTGTTTATGACCAAGACCAATGAATTCTACTTACCATAGATGCACTACACCAGTGTTATTTCCACTGTCACCTCAGTTGTACAAATTACCACAGGAACCTGCTAGTTGATTCCTGCCCCTCAGACCCCTTGTGCCACATTCTTTTCTGTCACCCACTATCCCAGACATTCATTATGCACATAGAGGTGAGAGGAGTGATCTTTCAAAAAGTGATCTCATAAATCAAGTCATGTCACTTGCTACTTAAAAACAAAAACAAAAACATGTATATATAACACATAAATACAAACAACAGTTGGTGAAAGTCAGAGGGAAAGAAGGATGGACATAGGCAGAGATAGGCAAAGGGGGAGGGGGAGACGGGGCTGGAAAAAGATGTTGCTGTGGGCGATGGATGCATGATGCAGTGTGCAGATGATTTTTTATTTTTTTTGTTTATTTTTTTGTATTTTTCTGAAGCTGGAAACAGGGAGACAGTTAGACAGACTCCCGCATGCGCCCGACCGGGATCCACCTGGCACGCCCACCAGAGGGCAACGCTCTGCCAACCAGGGGACGATGCTCTGCCCCTCCGGGGGCGTCGCTCTGTTGCAACCAGAGCCACTCCAGCGCCCGGGCCATCTTTGCTCCAATGGAGCCTCGCTGCGGGAGGGGAAGAGAGAGACAGAGAGGAAGGAGGGGGGAGAGGTGGAGAAGCAGATGGGCGCTTCTCCTGTGTGCCCTGGCCAGGAATCGAACCCAGGACTTCTGCACGCCAGGCCGATGCTCTACCACTGAGCCAACCAGCCAGGGCCCAGATTATTTTTTATTGAGTTGTACACTTGACACCTGTAAGTGGACCAGTGTCATCTCAATAAAATAAAAGGAAAACTCTATAATAATCTTTCTTTCCCTAAGAATTCAACCTATTTCTCATCTAAGCCACTAACTCAGTGGTTCTCAGTAGTTAGGAAATCCAGGGGGTCCACGAGCTTTTTATTCTCATACTAACATGTTATTTACTTTTTCTCTCTTGTTCTTTCAAGAAATTTCAAGAATGTTCCAAGAATGTCACATCTGATATCCCAACACATTAAATACAAAATGAGAATCCAGCAGTCTGCTACTAAACCTGACAATAAATAGATTTGCAAAAATATATAACAGTGCCCCTCTTCTGATTGTTTTTAAAAATATAGTTATTTCTCATAAAATATAAATAGGTCACTTCTATGAACACATATGGGTGTGTTATTGCTATTTTAGGTGAATGAATAAGTAAATATTTTTGAATGCCTATAATTAATTTCTCATATGGTACATTACCATATATGCAACACATATAAACAAATGCTATTTGGAATCTTCAGTAATTTTTAGGAGTGTAAAGGCAACGTGAATGTCCATCAGTGAGTAAATGGGTAAACAAACAGTAGTACGTAAGTATATGATCTTCCTCAGCAATTAAAAGGGATAAACTATCTATTGACACTGTAGCTTGGATGGATCTCAAGGACATTAGGCAGAGAGAAACCAAAAAGCCAAGTTATATATCATATTTCCATTCTCAATGTGAGAGAATCGTAGAAAGCCGATCAGTAGTTTCCAGAGGTTAAGTTGGCAAAATATGACTATTAAAGGGTAAAGGAATAAGTCTGTTTGCAGTGATGGAAGAGTTGTGGAGTTGGTTGTAATTACACAAATTTACACACTTTTATTTTAAAAATCTGGTGATTAAATGTTATAACTTTTCTTCGATATAGAAATTATTTAGACCTACATTTCTAGATTCCATTGATTAAATCTATGATATTTGGCATTTTCAATTGCTTTTAATGAATTTGCCTTTCATTCTAATGCTAGATTAGTGAATGATTAATATGTAATTAAAGATGTTTATGTAAGTCAGAGGACACTCCTAACAAAACTAACTTAACAGTTTCTATGTAACAATGTATTTATACAACTAACTTCACACTTCTCAGTTTCAAATAAGTTATAACTTATACTTACACCTGGTGTCAGGCAAGTTGCTTTTGATGTTCACTATAATGAATGCTACAACATTAGAAACATTAAACTTTGACACAAAATGCTTCTTAAAATAGATTTAATATAGTCATTGCTAGTTGAACTACAGTGATTTGGAAGACACTGAACTACTGTGGTTCACAGGATTCCCTGACAAGTGCTTTACCTTTACTTAGAATTTCCATCCAGCAACGGGTGCCTTCCCCCCACTCCAATCCATCCAATGGGAACACTTAGAGTTGAGTAGCATGAGGGCCAACAATTTTCTAGTCTTCTGGGCACATTTTCTTTCCATCCTATAACTGGAGCTCAAGTACACCTGAACCTGTAGTTTCCTAATAAGAAGTCCCTATATCACAATATGATGCCCAACAGAGTAAATGAATATAGTGTTGGTTTCTAAGAAAGGCAGAAAGAAAAGCAATTTCAATTTTATTGTGAATAGAAATATTAGTGTTATTAGTATTTATTTCAAATTGAAAAGAATGAAAACCCAGAGGTGGGGTTGTGAGATTTAGCAAATAAAAATACAGGCGATCTAGACTGTAATAGTCAGGGTTCTCCAGAGAAACAGTATTTGTAGATTATAAATATGTACATAAAGAGATCCATTTTAAGGAATTGGCTCACATGATTGTGAAAGCTGAAAAGCCCTAAGATTCAGTCAAACAAGAAGACTCAACAGTGTAGTTCCGATCTGGGTCCAAAGGCCTGAGATCCAAGAACAGCCTATTTTTCAGTTTCAGTCTGAAGGCAGGAGAATCCCAATGCTTTCAGCTGGAAGACAAAGACTAAAGGCTTCAGCTTGGAAGCAGTCAGGCAAGAGGAACCCCTCTTTACTAGCTAGGATGTCAGCCTCTTTGTTCTATTCAGGCCCTAAACTGATTGGATGGGGGTCACCCACATTAAGAACAGTCTGCTTTGCTTAGTCTACATATTCAATTGTAATCTCATCTAACAGCAGCCTCACAGATATACCCAGAGCAATATTTAGTCAAATATTTGAATAAATAATTGGATACAACAAGGCCTAGTCAAGTTGACACATAAAATTTACCATCACACAGACACATTTAAATCTCAGATAAGCAGTGAGTAATTTTTAGTATAACTATGTCTAATGTAACATTCGGGATATACTTAAACTAAATAATTACTTATTGCTTATCTGAAATTCAAATTTTATGAAATTTGAATTTCAAAACTGTCCTGTGTTTTATCTAACAACATTACACAGAGGATACTAGATTACCTTATGTTCATTCTCACAGTGAACTAGATTACCTTGCATTCATTCTCCAAGTGGTAGTATATCATCAAACACATGAAACTCAGACAATATGTACAACCTCCTGAATGGTCAGTGTTTTGTTAGAAGTTTGAAGGTATGTTTTAAGATTTTAGTGTCTGTCAAGATTTTGTCATATACATGCTCTAATTAAATCAACATGATCCAGTTTCTGTGTACTGGGACAATGATATATTCTGCTTAGTTTCCTGGTTGTTTTAAAGACTAGAGAATGGACACATTTTCTGTGCAATTAGCAACTGGAAAATTTGATACTTTTATGTGGTCAGGAAATGTAGTGGTATTCACACCAGCTGTAGAGTGAAGGTGATCAAGACTGAGGAAAATAAAATCAGGACTTCTGCCTATTGTAGAATGCACCATTTCTTAGGATGTCCTCAAAAACCTTCGCAGAAAATTTCTGAATAATGCCTTTGTCTCTTATAAGCCAGGTACTTTCTAATAAAATATTGTTCCTATACATTATGTCAGCTTTCCCCACTTTTTGTCAGGTCAAATATTTTGTCTGAAAACCCCCCTCTACTGTTTGTTCCACTTCTCCCTGCAGTTCATTAAAAAATGACCAGTATACTAAGATATTTTTAAAAACTTGATGCCATTCTTCATCTAGCTTTTAAATTTTTCTTGGATTTTATTTTCTACTAGCAGTATATATATAAAGTAATAAAAACCAATACATTATATAGACAAGTTATAGCACCCTGAAGTACACAAGGTCATGAATACCAGAAAGAGGACCCTGAAAATATTTAGTCAATCACAAATGTATATTTGTATTAAAAGACATTGGTAGGATGTTCTTAAAATGTTTTTATATATTTTAATTAAGTGTGATGTTACAAATAAGCCTATATCTTAGTGCTTTGAACTTATCTTTAAAAATGGATAGACCGGCCCTGGCCGGTTGGCTCAGTGGTAGAGCGCTGGCCTGGCGTGCAGGAGTCCCGGGTTCGATTCCCGGCCAGGGCACACAGGGGAAGTGTCCATCTGCTTCTCCGCCCCTCCCCCTCTCCTTCCTCTCTGTCTCTCTCTTCCCCTCCCGCAGCCGAGGCTCTATTGGAGCAAAGATGGCCCGGGCGCTGAGGATGGCTCTGTGGCCTCTGCCTCAGGCGCTAGGATGGCTCTGGATGACGCCCCAGAGGGGCAGAGCATCACCCCCTGGTGAGCATGCTGGGTGGATCCCAGTCGGGCGCATGCGGGAGTCTGTCTGACTGCCTCCCCGTTTCCAGTTTCGGAAAAACGCAAAAAAAAAAAAAAATGGATAGACCAAAAATTCAACCATGAAAATTCTGAACAGAAGTCACAGGTACTTTTGGTAAATAATAATAAAAAAAAGAAATCAGTACTGTAATCTAAATGGTAAAAAAATATAACCAAATCCAGAAAATAATACTTTTATTAGAACTTCCTCCAAGGCTAATTTCAGAATACCTTTTGAAAGTGAAATTACATAATGGGAGAAAATTTTTGTAAATTTGGATAAGGATGAAACTCTTTGGGGTCAAAAAGTTGTAGCCACTCAGAAAACCACTTTCATCTAATACCATCAGAGAATGTTGCTAAACAGCTAGAGGAGAACTTGAGTTCCTGGCCATGTATCTACATTAGTTTAGAGGTATAAAAGTTAACTTTTTAATGGACTTTGTTTTATATATATATATATATTTGGTATCAGAAAAGGTACACTAAATTTTATATTGTCCTATCAATAAGCACATGGGGAAAAGTTTGGCAATAATTGACAACTCTGTAAAAAGTAAAACTTTGGGAACTCAATAGACTGTGTCAAAGTCATTGATATATCTATTAAGAATTAACTGACAACCATGGCTGGTTAGCATAGTCGGTTAAGAGTGTCATCTAGAAATGACAGGTTGCGGGTTGGACCTCCAGTCAGGGAAAATCGAGAAGTAACCAATGAATGCACAACTGAATAGAAAAACAAATAAATGCTTACCTTTCCCCTCTTTTTTATCTCCCTTTCTTTCTCTGTTTCTTAAAAAAAAAAAAGCCCTGGCCAGATAACTCAGTTTGTTGGAGCATTGTCCCAAAGTGCAGAGATTGCTGGTTCAATATCTGGTCAGGGCACATCCAGGAGCAGCTCGATGTTTCAGCTGCCTCTCTCAAGAAAAAAAAAAAAAAAAAGAATTAGCTGTCTTAAGGACTTGTCCCATGGTTCTCTCACTGTTTTCAATGGAATGATTAAAAATAAAGAAGTATTTTATAAAATCAGGATGCTTCAAATACCTATTATTTTAGACATATTTGTGATGAATTGCAAGATGAATTCAAAAACTTACTTTAGAAAGGTGGTTAAAATACTCAAACTTGGATTTGAACTGTGGTTTTTCTGTGAAATAGAAAATATGAGATACTGTGACAAAAGATAAAGACTTGGATAAGTGGCTGATCTCATTGGTCTCATAAGTTTGGTTTATTTTACAGATTTTTATAACAATACTTTTATCAATAGCTGTGTTGAAAACCAAGCTGTTTCTTACTGTTTCTGTCAACATTACTTTAATAAAATAAAATTCTATAGTTGGCCCTGGATGGTTGGCTCAGTGAAAGAGTGTTATCCAGACATGTGGATGTCCAGGGTTCGATTCCCGGCCAAGGACCACAGGAGAAGCACCCATATGCTTTTCTACCCTTCCCCTCTCCTTTCTCTCTGTTTCTCTCTTCCCCTCCCACAGCCAAGGCTCCATTGGAGCAAAAGTTGGCCTGGGTGCTGAGGATAGCTCCATGGCCTCCGCCTTAGGTGCTAGAATGGCTCTGGTTACAATGGAGCAATGCCCCAGATGGGCAGAGCATCACCTCCTAGTGGGTATGCCGGATGGATCCCGGTTGGGCGCATGCAGGAGTCTGTCTCTCTGCTTCCCCATTTTTCTATTCATAAAAATACAGAAATAAAAAAATAAAATAAAATTCTATAGTTGGATAAAGAAAGTTGATCATCTGGACTTTGTATTCTTAAATCTGACAAAAATTATAAGTTTCTTAGTGATAGGCAAACAGCTTTTGATGACTTATTTTTCCAAGACATTAAAAAACGGAGTAAGAATTCAGACAACACCACCATCTGTCACCTAAGCAACTTTAGCTCTTATTAAGATGAACTCCATGAATTTCTGTCAATAGTAGCTTGAAAAGATAACTCCACCAGTTTATTATTAAGACTATACAGGGTGCGGCAAAAAAAGATTTACAGTTGTTTGCATGGAAACTAATACAATGATTAATAAATAATAATACAAGCCTGACCAGGCAGTCGCACAGTGAATAGACGTGGAAGATTCAGATTTGAAACCCCAAGGGTGCTGGCTTGAGTGTGGGCTCATCTGGTTAGAGCAAGGCTCACTAGCTTGTGCCCAAATTCACCTGCTGGCTTGAGCAAGAAGTCACTCTGTCTGCTGTAGCCCCCCGGTCAATGCACATATGAGAAAGCAATCAATGAACAACTATGGTGCCACCACGAAGAATTGATGCTTCTCATATTTCTCCCTTCCTGTCTTCCTGTCCCTATCTGTCCCTTTCTCTGTCTCTCTCAATAAATAAATAAATAATACAAGAATATCATCTGTGTCATGTACTCACAACTGTAAACCTACTTTTGCCATACCCATTATACACCTCTTTCCAGGTATTGCCTTGACCTGGTTTATGAAATAGTAACAAGTATTTTTCCACCTGTATCCACTTGTGCATTATTTATATATTATATATATCAAAATATTTCAAAACTTAGTAGCTTAAAAAAAAGAAATATGTATTGTCCCTTAGAATTTTGGTAGTTCCAGATGGCTTAGCTGGACTCTTCTGATCTAATTATTTTGTGAAATTGCAATTAGAATATCATCCAAGGTTAAAGTCACAGTCATCTGCACATTTACCAGAGTCTGGGCATCTGTTTCCTTATTAACTCACTCACCTAACTGTCAAGTTGGTGCAGGTCATTGACTGAAGGTCTCAGTTATTCCCTATGTGGGCTGCTGCACAGGTAAGTTAACATGTTCTCATGACATGGCAGGTGGTTTCCCCTACAGTGAGCAATCCAAGAGGCCAGCATGAAAGTGGCAACCATCACTTCCTCAATGCGTTATCTGTTTGTCATACACATCACCTTTACGGTATTTGATGTGTGAGGGGGCTACACAGAGGCCTAAGCAAGGATCATGGTGGAGGGGCAAATTGAACGCTGGCTACTTCAACATGTGTCAGAGTATATTTATGAAATATTGTCATACTAATATGGAGACATTATTTTAGGCACTGGAACTGATATGCTGTGAATGTCAAATCTTTTTGATTCAGCTTAATTTCTAGACATTTTAAATGTGGGGCGAGTATATCTTTCTTGCACAGTAATCAAAATGATGGCATAATTTCTATTTATTTTCCAGAAGGTATTTAAGTTATCATTCTAATATTAAGACATAATTGATATATTATGGAGTCAAATTCAAATTTTAAGTGAGAGACTTTAAAAAGAGACCAGTTTTAAGTCAGGCTACCTAGACATTTACAGTCTTATTAATATTTGGCTTGGAAGTTTGAGAAGCACTTTCTTTTAGGAAACCCATCTAGACAGTTGGGCTGCACAACTAATTCTAAATATTTCAGTTAGAAAGGTACAATGTCAGATTATGGTTTATCAGTGTTTAAGTCTCGAACACGTTCCCTATAAATCTTGTCTTGTTTTTTATCTGATTCTATATAGCCTACGGTTTCTCATTCATCTCCCATCTACATATGTCTAAATTTTTCTATATCTCAGAAACAAGATTATTTATTTTCAACAAAGTCTTTTCAGGTTGCCCTCATAACCCTTCTTGCCTACTAATTTCTGTCCACCCTGGGCGGGGTGGACACCGTGGAATAAATGGGGTTGTGAAGGGAGAGCTGTCTAAATTAGAAATAACAGTCTTGTCTGAAATTACTCTACTATTTTCATGTCAATTTCTAACATCCAACAAGTGTCTTAGTCACACATGAGAGACGCAGTAAGGATTTGTTGAATGAATGTGAATGAAATACATCTGTGTTCAATAAGTAACTTATTATTGGCTGTTATTGGACTGTGGTAAGCAGCCAAGATATGAAAGTCAGGCATTTCTTGTCCACGCTTTTCTATATTCTCTTTGAGGAAGAGAAAACTCACAAATTAAGAAGTTCAGCTCTGCAATGTGTCATTCATCGACCTCAGTTTAGAGAGCAATTGGTTTTAATACACCAAAGACTTGCTGCTCTGGTTCTTTATTCTCATATAATCCTCGACATTATTGCTTTTATCGACAGATATATTAGTCCTGCTGTGCTTATGAAGAAATGACACCAGTGATCACTCTCTCAGTTATTTTTTTATAGAACTTGGTGCTTGTACCACCCATTTAACTGTACATCAAACACGTGCTTGAATAATTCTTTGTTTTATAATTAAACAATAAGATATTCTGAGACAAAGTTATTAGTTAAACTCTCTGCAGCACCAAAATACAGTATCTTTTCATTTATCAATTTGATTGCACAAGTTGTGAACTACCAAAACAGTTTACTTTGGAAATTCACAGACTCACTAGTCTGCTTCTTTGGGGCTGGCATCTATTCCAGTGACTGAGTAGAACAGATGTTTATAAATATTTGTTCAGTGAATACGTGAATTAGATGGATGGTACATAACTGAAGTACTGAATGCCATGTATGCTTTCAAAGTACCTGAATTTATAACCTGTAGTTCAAATCTGGTATTGGTTGATATCACTAGAGGGGACCATTTTTTGGCTTACGCACTATTTACGTACTGTTGGTAAGCATATCATCATAACTTATTCTCTTGTTGATCGCATCAAAAAGCTGTAGTGGCGAAAGACCAAGAGGTGATGAATTTCAGTCTGTATAAATTCTACTGTCAAGTCAGAACAGTGCAAAAAAAAAAAAGAATTTTAGTGATTTAGATATAAAAAGTCTCCTCTTTTAAAAGGTAGAGGACACTGACCCATCCTCTTTTCACTTCATTTAGTCCCAGTTACTGTAGAATTAGTAATTCATTGGGCTTTTTAGTCACCTGGCATGCATAGGCAGTAAGACTGTCAGCACCATTGTCTTAATTCAAAGAGGGTGACCTACCTCAGAGCATGTACAGAATGTATACATTTATAGAGGCTTACTTCTCTGCTCAGAAATGAAAGATTATAATATGCATCTATGCTGTACATCACATTTTCAGCCCTCTTCTTTATATCTTTGCCATTCATAGTTCATTAATGAATGTTGGTAATATGGTATTTATGCAATGATAAGTTTTTTGGGTTACAAATACTCTATCACTATTCATGTGTTAGGAAAACTAGAAAGAACATTTGAAAGGAGAATTGTCAAAAGATGTTGAAAGTGTCCCTTAGTCTTGAATGAGCTTATCAATTCAAGAATTCAGGATAATTTTAGAGGGAGAGTGAGGTGACAGACAGGCTTATTGCAATTCCATAGATCTTTCTTGAGTAAATGCTATCATCTACACATTGTACTAAGGTTACTAAAGATAGGAAAATACTAAGGCAGACCACTTATTTTCCCTTTGGGAAGTAGAGCCAGATTTATTCAACTATACATTGGTTTGAAATCACTGAAGGAAAATTTTCATTTCACATTTTTAGATCTGTGCTTGATATTGTCAGAAATGAGAAAAATTTAATCATGCTATCTACTGAAGTGACAATAGCAATTTAACCAATTATTTTTAAGCAATGTTCAAAGTAGACCTTGAAAAATATCAAAAGGAAAAATATTTCTTAATCTACCAAATTGCTTATCAAAAACTTTCTTAAAGTACAAGTAAATATAGACAATGTTAAATCTTATATTTACTTGGAAAACATTGATAAAATATATAAAGTGAATAAATAATATTTCTGCTTTCATTGGTAAACAGCTGACTGCCTAAACATTAAACACTGTATACTATGAAAATAATCATCTATATTTAAAGCCATTTCTTAGCAAAATGTAATCAACTTATTAATATTTTGTTGGAAGGCTTCCAAAATAAACATGAATTATATATTGATTATTCTACATTCACATACTCAAAAGCATTTTGATGAGGTCCTATTGAAATTTTAGGTTGAGGAGCTAAACCATATGTAATATATAATAAAATACCCAGAAAAAAAGAAATAAGAAATGAAAATTAAAACTACAATGAGACATCACATCACACTTATCATATGACTATCATCAACAAATCAACAAACAAGTTTTAGCAAGGATGTGAAGTTGCACTGTTGGTGGGATTGACAACTGGTGCAGCCACTGTGGAAAACAGTATGGAAGATCCTCAAAAACATTAAAAATAGAGATGTCATGTGACGCAGCAATTTCACTTCTGGGTATTTATTTGAAGAAATCTAAAACACTAATTCTAAAAGATATATGTACCCACATATTTATTTGCACAATTATTTACAATAGCCAAGATATGGAAGCATTCTAAATCCCATCAGTAAACAATCTGATAAAGAAGAGGTGATACATATGTACAATGAAATATGACTTAGCTATAAGAAAGAATGAAATCTCACCATTTGTGACAACATGGATGTACCTAGAAGGTATTTTGCTAAGGGAAATAAGTCAGATAGAGAAAGACAAATACCATATCATTTCATTTATATGTGGAATTTAAGGAACAAAATAAATAAACAAACAAGACAGAAACAGACAGAAGGGATTGGGAAACTAGATGAAAAAGGCAAAAGGATTAAGAAGTACAAAATAGTAGTTTTAGCATAGTCTCAGGAATATAAGTCCAGGATAGAGAATATAGTCAGTAATATTATAATAATTATGTATGATGCCAGGTGGGTACTAGAATTATTGGAGGGGTCACTTCATTAATTATATATATGTGTAACCCCTGTGCTGCACAGCTGAAACTAATGTGAAATAATAATAAAAACTGCCCTGGCCGGTTGGCTCAGTGGTAGAGCATCGGCCTGGTATGCAGGAGTCCCGGGTTCGATTCCTGGCCAGGGCACACAGGAGAAGCACCCATTTGCTTCTCCACCCCTCCCCCTCTCCTTCCTCTCTGTCTTTCTCTTCCCCTCCCGCAGCCAAGGCTCCATTGGAGCAAAGTTTGCCCGGGCGCTGAGGATGGCTCTGTGGCCTCTGCCTCAGGTGCTAGAATGGCTCTGATTGCGGCAGAGCGATGCCCCAAGATGGGCAGAGCATCACCCCCTGGTGGGCATGCTGGATGCGGGCGCATGCGGGAGTCTGTCTGACTGCCTCCCCATTTCCAGCTTCAGAAAAATACACACACACACACACACACACACACACAGAAAAAACGGACTGTGTTTTTTAAAAATAAATAAATCATCAAACAAAAAAGAAATAATATTTTCAAAATAGAGAATAATATTCCAGAGAGCTAGAACAAATCAATGTTCATTAAAATCCAGGGCCATGTAGGCACAGCACATCTTTACTGTGCATGGGCAGCAGATGAGCCTAGAAGTAGGGTGGCAAGTGATGTAATAAAGGCCCTTGGAAGTCATGATGCTTCTTTCTATGTTAAATGGTGGAGCAAGAGCCACATAGCAGATCTACCATACCTCCTTTCATTTCTGAAACTCCTATTCTACATAAGTGAGAGTCCCTTAATCATGCTGAGTCTCACTTTCTTCACCTGTAAAGTGAGGACTGAAAATACCTTTAAAGTTACTGTGATGATGGTAAGGATATTTAAACATTTTTAAATACTTCCCAGGCTCTCTCTCTTAATGGGTAAGTTTTTTGTTGTTTTTTATTCTATTACCTCATGTGCCATATGGCCCAGAGAGAGAGGAGGGAAAACACCACCTTGGGGTGGAGCTCCTATAAGACACAAGGGAGAAGTAAAAGAAAGTCTGACTCAGAGAGAGTGGGAGAAATTGGTGGGGACAGGGAATGAGTGAGGAAGAAGAGGAGATGGGGGAACCATCAAGTTAGAGACAGCCCACATTGAAAAGAAGGAATTTGAGAACTTTTATTAGTGGCTGGTTTCTTGGGGCTTAGTGTTGGTAAGTATGTTAGCTTTTTAGAGAAATGCTGTCCAACAGGTCTCAAAGCAATAGTGCAGCACTAACGGAATAACGTGTTTATTAATTAGCCTGAGTCAGTAATACTGGTTAGATCAGTGGTAGTCAATCTGGTCCCTACCACCCACTAGTGGGCGTTCTAGCTTTCATGGTGGGAGGTAGCAGAGCAACCAAAATATAAATAAAAAGATAGATTTAACTATAGTAAGTTGTATCATAAAGATTTATTCTGCCAAACTTAGCGAAAATCCGACATAATTACTTGGTAAGTAATTATTATTATATGCTTTAACTTGTTGTAACTCTGCTTTATAAATTTTATAAAGTAAAGTTACTTCCCTACTTTATAAATCACCATTACCGTGGAACTGGTGGGCGGTTAGAAAATTTTACTACTAACAGAGATACAAAAGTGGGCAGTAGGTATAAAAAGGTTGACTACCCCTGGGTTAGATGGTACACATGTGTTATATCCTTGATGTGGAAGTTCCCTATTTCACAGCCTCCAACTCACTCCCTTGGCCATGGACACAAGGGCCTGTTTAGTGTACTAGCCAACTAGTGCAGACCTGTGGTCAGAAGAGGAGGTCACCCAGACTTAGAGACTAAAAGACAATGACAAGCTCCAAAGTTCACAGCAGCAAATGCAAACCTATGTGAAATAGGCCAGAGAGGACCAAAAGCATCACCAGCATATTTCCTGTGACCAGGGCTCAAAGAGAGGCCAGGAGGCATGTGTACAGAGTCCGTGGGACAGCCCCCAGCCTGGCACCCAAGGCCCATAATTGTGATCCTTCAACCAAACACCATTTTGAAGGAGAGAGGAAGGGGAGGGGGCAAAACACAAAGAACATTGTTAGGGAATCTGAACTTTGAGTTAGTTATTTACCTGTAGCAGGTTGATTAGAACAAAATTATGCTCTTACTACAAACACTGAACTTCATTTAACTAACAGAATGTTTTCCCTCTGCTATCCTTGGAATGGGGTATCATAAGAAAATGTAGAACAGTTACAGAAAAGGAAAGTAACTACAATAGTTTGTATTATCAAGCACACTGGAAGTTTTATTTCTCTGTACAGTTTTAATGCTAATTTCTCTGGACTTCTGCCCTTGGGCATCTCTCAGGCATGTCAAAAACTCTGCATTTAGCAGTGACCTCATCATTTCTCACTTTCTTGTCTCCAGAGTCCCTCTTTTTAGGGGAAATAAAGCCACCAGTTACCAAACCAGAGACTTCCAAAATTTGTTTGTTTGTTTTTTATTTAACTCCTTCACATTTCTCCCTTTCTCAATTTACTCTCTATTTTCATGTACTCTGCCTTAAATCCAGCCCACTTCATCTCTTACCTGGTCATCCTTGTGACCTTATTCTTGGCCGCACCACCTCGAGGCAATCCATCATACTTAGAGCTGTTACAAATGGTTTTTAAAATACACATCTACTTCTGTCTTACCCCTTCTTTAAAAATCTCTCTACACTAAGCCATTGGCTAGAGAAGATAGTCCAAATTACTAATTGTGACATACTAGACCTTTTAGAACAAATACATCAGAATATTTGGGTGTAGATCTCCTTGAATTGAAAATTTTTAAAGCTTCCTTGAAGATTTCAGTATGACACCACCAGGTTAAGAGAAAATGATCTAGATAACTCAAAATAAGTGTATATTTTTTTCAAAGATGAATCTGAAATGAAAACACAAATTTAAAAATTCTTACAGAGAACTGCAGACCCCTGAGTCTTGTTTCTTGAAACAGCTGGGGAAATATAATACTATTCTGTCCTTTGATGAGAAATTTAAGCTGGAGAGTGATACAATTATATATAATTATCATCATCATTAAAAATTGTAGGGATGGGAACTGTTTCATCGGTGGATACAGAGAACACAGAGCTATTAAGAGGAAATCCTGTTAAGAGACATTTGCAATAATGTGGGTATCAGATGCTACTGATGTAGATTGATTCAGCATGGAGAAATCATCATGAAGCTAGTCTAGGAGAAGGGCAAGATATCACAGTACCTGTCGGTAAGTGTGGCAGAGACACATACAGGTATAATAGCAGCACAACCTAGAGGGGCAAGGGGTGGACCATTTGGCTTGAGGACATATTACCAAGGCTTTAGAAGTATTGAAATTATTGTACCACATAAGCATAGTCTTATATTAGGTAACAACTGGGAAGGAAGGAAGGAGTATTTCTCAGACTTAGTATACTTTATTTTCAAAAAACTGAAAATTCTAATGGTGAACTTAAATAGAATACATTTTGCCAAAAGCTCTGTTTATAAAGCTAAATTCAGCTAATGGTTCATAAGAGTAATGAAGTTTACAAATTCATCAATAGTATACTTCACTTAATTATTTGTGTGTTGGAAAGAAATGGCCAAGCTATATGAATTCTTTAAGAGAGCAAATCATAGGACTCTCCTGTGACCAGTGACTTTTTATCTGAGCTGCATCTGCAAGCTGCATTTTCATATTACTACATTACAAAATGATCACCCTGGGTCATTAAGGGAAAGTTAGAGGGTGTTGAGTATATGTTGTTTATTGTAGTCCCTCTATAGGTTGCTTTTACTTAGTTTACTTTAAATTAGTTTATTTAGTTTTTAAATAATGTAAAAAGAATTTATGAACTCACCACATAAAACAAGAGCTAGAAATTTTATAATGGCCTACCTTTAATCATATAATTTCTTTGTCCGTCTGTTTACTCCAACCCAAGATAATCATCATCTTCAATCACCTGGGTACCATTGCCTTACTTTCTTTTATTTTATATAATTTTGTTGCAAGTTTCTTATTATATAAACAGATATCACATTGTGTGTCATCTTTTTCAACTATGTTATTTTACTAAGATTCAACTATATTATTGCTGCTGCTTTAGCAACTGATTCCACTATTCCTTGACTAGTTGTGTGTACCTGAGCCTGTACCATATTTCTTCATAATCAGCCTTGATATATGCTTTTTCTTCACAAGTATATTTGTGGTTCCTTACTTATATATGTATATTTATAATCATATTCTCAAGTTGCAATTCAAAATCTCTGTTGGAAATAACGCAGCATTTTAAAGATCTTGACAACAAGAAACATTTAAAATGCTCTTAAAGGAAATTGTAGGCACTTTGTATCATTTGTTTGTTGCCACAATGAAACAAACTGTCTTAAAATTTAAAGGCTTAAAACAACAACCATTTATTGTTCTCACAAGATCACAGGTCAGCTTGATGCTCCTGCTGCTCTGAGTTGGATTGACTGTTCTCTACTGGGCTCAGGCAGCTATCTGTGGCCAATGGTGAGTTGCATGGGACTGGTTGGTATAGAACCACCCCCGCTAGAACATCTTTCTGCAAACTATCCTGGATTTATTGTCATGGGGATAATAAGAGTCCAAAAGAAGAAATTTAAATATGCAGACATTTTTCATGCCTTTGCTAGGTCAAGTTTGCTATTGGCCCATTGGCTAAAGCAAGAACCACTGGGGTGAGGTGCACTAACTTAAAATGTAGATAGGATTTTAATGCAATCTTCTGCCACACATTTTTTTTAAAATCAAGTATTCTTATATACCTTATAAAACTACTTTTTATTCATACTATGATTTACAAATAAGTAAACATTGTGACTAATGGATACTAGGTTTTTCACTGTTGAAGAAGGGAGTTACAGATATAGAAAGAGGAAAGAATAGAATGAACCTGTGGATTTTTATTTGTATTTGAGGTATCAGTGTGAACTAATGGCTTGTTATAGAGCTAGCTAGAGACATCTATTCCCTTGCTCTGTTTTCTGAAAAGGCCTAGAATCCATGACATTATAAAGATATGAACACATTTAATATGTAGTTCTTCATTTCTACGTACTTTTCTCTGCTATAAGGACCAGGGATCATTGGAGAAATTGCTGATCCCAGGACTGGGGCAAGGAAAGTCTAAAATTAGACTGGAAAATATAGTATGTCAAAGGTAAGGAAGTGTTCAAAGAATGAGGGAACAGGTCAAAGGTCACAGGGCCAACATAAAGGAGTTTCCCACTGACCAAATCTGAGATAATATAAATGTCAAAATTATGATATTGGAGGATATAACTATTAAATTTGCGAGCCTATCTGAAGAAGCTCTTGTTTCAGTAGAGCTTATCTTATAAGTGTTCACTTATCTTATAAGTGTTCGAAGGAATGATTCAGTTAGAAAACCACCACTTGTCAGCCCTTATTATAATAATTGATGCAGGCAAAAACTATCAATGTATGCTAAAAGAAACAGGTGAAAGTTTAAGAAGAGACTACGTACACAGTCTCAAAATATCTCTTAATAAGCTATATCTGCATTATACAAGGTGAAGTAATAACTTTAAAGTGGGAAGACTTGGCAGAGACATCACCTAAACCAAATAATCAAAAGTAATGCCAGTTGTCAGTCTAAGTGAAGCACGGGCATCCGATTCCAATGCCCTGGAAAGGACACTGTGGTCCTGTCCTTCTTCAGCCTTCCTGCCAAAGTGCACGAATGGAATCTCATCACGAAGAAACATCAGACAGACACAAACTGATGCAGAGTCTACAAAATAATTGGCCTCTAGTCTTCAAAGCTGTCAGTGTCATGATAAAGAGAGACTTAGAAACTATCTCAAATGAAAAGGGGCTACAGAGACATGACAACGGAATGTAATACACAATCTAGGATGTTCCTTTGCTCATAGGGACATTACTGGGACAATTTAGAAATTGAACAAAGTTTATAACATCTGTAGATTAGATAACTCTGTGACATCAATGTCAATTTCCTGATTTTAACAATTATACTACAGTTATATAAGAGAACTACTTGCTTTTAGAAAATAGACAATGAAATAGAAAAAAGCACATTACAGCTGCAATATAATCTGACAGAGTTTATGGAAATAATACACAGATACATGTAGAGGAAAAAGGGGAAAGAGAGAGAAGGATAAAGCAAATGTCAGAAAATGTCAAAATATCTGTGAAGGGTATTCATAAATTTTTTATACCATTTCTGTAATTTTCAAATTTTATTCAAATATTTTAAAAACTGATAGAGCCAAAATATTTAAGGATATATTTTCCACCGTTTATCAATATATAAATTTCATGAATTAATCAGTATCGGTCGATCCTAATTTAACAACATATGAAATGAGAAACTATATATCTTTCATAGCTATTTAATAATTGCCATCAATATTAAACTGAAGAGTGGGATTTTGGTTAGGCCCAATTTGAGTAGCACCCCAGATCTTAGCCTTTTTCTACTTTTCGAGAGAAGGGATTTTGTGTGAGTGAGTATACTTGACCTTCCCCCAGAAACCCTGTCTCCTCAAGCCCCATGTTTTTGCCAGAGGAATGGCAAAGGACTTCTAGTCATTGCTAGGATATGCATAGAAGCTCAGATTTTTGAAGTTCAAATACGTTAGTAAATTATAATCTGAGTATAGTCAATGCCTTCTCTATTAATATCCCCAGATGTTTATGTTATTATTGTATTGTGAACTGAAGCAAGATATTTAAATTGTACTTAGATTTGGCCCCACTTTGGAAATAAAATATGGCTGTGCATAGTGAAGTCTTGAGGCTCTTTTTAATCCCAGTTACAAAAGCTACAGGAGAAGAGGTAGTCATAGCAAAAGGAGAAAAATAACACTCACATTTTATTATACTTTAATGAAAATGTATCTTCTTATTTGGTGGTTCATTACAAAAACTCTGGAGCCTAAGAGATTTGGGTTCAAACATTGATTTATACATAATTTCTGAAATGGAGACTTTGACTCCATATAGGGCACAGGTGTGGTTCAACCAGAATACCTAGAGAAGCCCAGCATTGCCATTATTGTTATTCCTTCAGTTTGCTAAAGAGAGAAGAAATACAATCAAACCAGCTGCCTTCTGATCTCTTATGTTAAAAACAATTACATGCAAAAGAAACTGAAACATTTCTGTGTATGATAACACATACTTTCCTTTCATTTAACTGAACTTTTCCTGGCAGTTTCACACATGTAATTCTCTCTCCCCTGAAGTCTTATTAGCATTATTCCCATGGAACAACCAAAGAGCCAAAGAATTAAAGCAAAAGCATTTTAATTAACTCAGGTTTAACACATTTTCCTTATCTACAATTGCTGCAGATACCAGATGATCAGAACTGCACTATATATTCAAAATGATTTAGTTGATCAAAGAAAGGAGACTGCAGGAATTACAAGGCAAGAAATTCATTTAGTTCTTGTTAAGCCACAGGCATGAGTTGAGGCCATTGGCCATTTATCCTTCAAATATCCTGACATTTCTGTTTTCCTACTTGAATCTAATATTATCCTCATTTGCTAAAGGAGACAGTGCACTGGGCTGACCTTCTTGTATCCTCCAGCCTTATATCTGACTGATGGGAAATCAGGAGATTTTTTTTTTTTTGTATTTTTCTGAAGTTGGAAAGGGGGAGGCAGTCAGACAGACTCCTGCATGCGCTCGACCGGGATCCACTCAGCACGCCCACCAGGGGGCGATGCTCTGCCCATCCGGGGCGTCGCTCTGTCGCGACCAGAGCCACTCTAGCGCCTGGGGCAGAGGCCAAGGAGCCATCCCCAGGGCCCAGGCCATCTTTTGCTCCAATGGAGCCTCGGCTGCAGGAAGGGAAGAGAGAGACAGAGAGGAAGGAGAGGCGGAGGGGTGGAGAAGCAGATGGGCACCTCTCCTGTGTGCCCTGGCCGGGAATCGAACCCGGAACTTCTGCACACCAGGCCAACGCTCTACCACTGAGCCAACCGGCCAGGGCCAGGAGATTTTTTTAATGGTGCATTTGGTAATACTTTGAATAGAATTTAAAGGGTGTGTGTGTGTGTGTGTGTGTGTGTGTGTGTGTATGTGTATGTGTGTGTGTGTTTAAGTTGATTGGATCCCAACAAAAATATTTTTAATTTTGAAATATTTTTTGCTTACTTAATATATATGAAACAAGAAAAATGCTTATTATACCTTTCAACCAGCTGTTTTATATTGTCAGAACAGTTATTCAATCCATTAAGAAACATTCAACAGGTATCTACTATCAGAAAAGAAATGGTTTCCAAAGTGTAACTGGTAACTGCACAAGGTCTTTTTTGATCCTGCCTTAAGAAAATTTCTTTCATTGTTCATAATGTCCACAGAAATACCTCCTTTAGTGTAAAATACTTTTTGTCTCTAGAGAAGTGTCTGAACATGTGTATATAATAATGACAGCTGACATGGCACTCATGCACACGTTTTATTTCATTTACTAGATATGTATAAATTCAGTATATACTCTGTAGAGAAGATGAAGTAAATGACAGAACTCTTGCCTTCAAGTCTTGAGATGAGACATACCATCTTTGTATTTTGGTCACCCTGCCTGCCAGCACCTAGAACATGCCCGGTCCTTATATTGTCCTTCATAAATGTGAGATGAGTTAGAATATGCAGCATAGGGTGAAAGAATAAATATTTGGAGATGTAGAGATTAAGTTCTGGAATTTGGTAGTATAAGTACTTTTGCTTCAACACTTGGAGTGGAATATTGGAGCGAATGTTGCAATCAGATCTTGTCCACCCAGCACTGGCATAGGCAGACCCCAGACACTGAGAGCTGCAGTGGAGAAAGGCTGGCAATTTTATCATGAATGGTATCACCTAGGAAAAGGGGGAGCTATGGTTCAAAAGCCCAAATTCCCAGATCCATGATTTGGGGCATGATTTTTAAAAAACTTATTATTAACTAAGAGGTGGAGAGGCAGAGACAGACTCCTGCATGAGCCTCAACTGAGATCCACCCAGCATGCTCCCTACCAGGCAATGCTCTACTTGTCTTGGTTGCTGCTCTGTTGCTTGGCAACCAAGCTATTTCAGCACCTAATGCAAGGCCATGAAGCCATCCTCTGCACACAGGGCCAACTTTACTCAAACCATCTGAGCCATATCTGCAGGAGGAGAAGAAAGGGGAGGGGTAGAGAAACAGATGGGTGCTTCTCCTGTGTGCCCTGACAGGGAATCGAACTGGGACTTTTACACACCGGGTCAATGTTATACCTCTCAACCAACCAGCCAGGGCTTCAGGGTGGGTTTGTAAGACTATAGGGGGAACAGGTGAGTGGAAGTGTTGGTGGGGCAAGTCTTAATTGGAGGAACTTGAAGAATGGCCATTTATGGTAAGGGGTGTCAACATAGGGTCTTCCTGGCCAATGGGACTCAGTTTCTGACAGGATTTCAGTGTTCAAGTTCCAGTTCAGTCCTTTTGTTCTGTGTGTATGTGGTGGGGGTTGGGGGTGGGCAGCAGGGGCAGAGCAGGCAAGACTTTGGTTCCTGTTCCTGGGGAAGCTGGAGGTCAAAGTTCTCTCCTCTGCACATGCATCTCGCTGCATGACTTGTGGTTTTGGTCTGTTGTCTCTGTAAAGTAACTCACTGTCTCGTTAACAGGATAGGATCATTTGGAGCTGAGTTTGTAGTCACATTATTACTCAAAGAGTGAATGGTAGTGTGATCATATGAATTAGGTCAATAGTATCTGGGATCAGTCATGCTGATGGAGCCCAGTGCTTTATACAGTGACATCAGAGATTCTATGTCACTTCCTTCTGAGATATGCTTAAAAATTGTCTCCAGATACCCTCAGCATTTCATTATAAATTCTAAGGAATATAACAGGTGTTAATTTATACAAATACTTTTTTTTACTATGATAAATCTGGGTGTGAGTTCAAGGAGTTTATTGCCTACTGTGTAAAGGGATATTTCTTTTTACTCATCTGGAAGATGGTCATCTCATTTATTGTTTTTACTGGGCTCACTTTTCAAAGTTTACATGAATAAGACCAGACCCAGGATAGGTTCCTGACAGATACACATTGTTAGCACTTTTTATCTTTTGACGCACCTGATTATTTCTAACTCTACAACTTCATATGACAAAACATGCCATCCAATTCAATTCAACTGGCTTTTTTTCTCCTAGTATTTTTAAAATTTATTTCATGGTTTTGTCATAGAGACTTGAGAAAGGATTTTAGTTGAATCTGACAAATTGTGGTTCTGTTCCTGCCAAGGTCTGTCAGCTGTTCTAGAAGGTGAGGAAGGCACAGCATACACACACAAGGCAGCCCTCCTCGGCTTGCAGGGGCCATACTGCTGCAGACTTGTGGTTAAGCCCCTTTTAAACTGTGTATCTGGTCAGATTGTGAGAATTTTATATATGATATCATATTTTCCAAATAAAATAAAATCATTGTGGTTAACCAGCCGGATATTTTATTTAGAATGTTCAGAAGATTTCAGCTATTTGCATGTCTATACTTTATTTGCTGATCAAAGTGATTTGTTTTTCCCTGTATCTTCAGAATTTATTAACCAGACACTATAAATCCCTCAGGACAGAATAAAAAGTTTTGAGCACTTTCACAGAATTTTGTTCTGGCAAATATACGAGGTATAAAATATATAGAATACTTGATATTTTCAATGCTTTCTGTGGAACAGAGTATTACAAGCATTAGCCTTTACTCAGCTGTTGCATTTTGAAGAGTTCCTATCATACTGAATTAGATTAAGTAGTGGATAGCGGTGAATAAGTTTCTATTGACAGTTAATTTTTGACTTATTTATTAAAAAGCCAATTTTTATTTAACAAATTTTATATTCTTACTTTATTTGTACTTCTCTGCCAGTAGCCCTGAGGATAGTTTTTAATAAAAAAAAATGTTTTAAAGCAGTTTAAAATTTTATGTCCTATAATAAGAATTCTTTTAATTCTAAACAAAATTCTAAAAAATGTAAACGTTTCCTAAGGCATGAGGGCAGAACCATAGTTTGTTGTACCTGTTGAATAAAGTTAAAGAAGTGAATATCTGACGTCAAGAATTAAATCCCTGATCATTGTGCTTATATTCTCATTGGGTTCTTTTAACGTGCAGCCTGAACAGTTATATGGTGCCTCAATTTGAAATCAAAATTCAATATAAAATATAAAAAGAAGCAACGTTTACAGGATTAAATGTGAAAATATGATGTGACAAGAATGTGGCTGTTGGTCCAGAGTGATGTCTCCATGTAGGGTGATGTCCACTCTTTTAGTATTTCCTTCCCTTCCTCCACTTCACTTCTCTTTTGCCCCCCCCCCTTTTTTTTGCCTTTTTCACTTTGTAAATACAATATTCTAAACTCATCAAAATCCAAACTACTTTCTTGGAAATAAAAACCCAATTATAAAAAGTGTTTTCCTGTCTTTTTTATGTATTATGTTGACATTTTAAGTATCTTAATCAATTTGGTATCTTTGCCTTTGAAGGTATTATTGAATACTTCCACCTGCTTTGCAGAGTCAATAGTTACATAATTGTCCCCTTGTGCTTCTGCAGTGCATTAGGCATCGGTCTAAAGACAGCTTGGTAGTGTAAGTGATACGATATGTCCGTTAGCACTTCCACTGGGTTGTCTTGTAATCTCAGCTAAGGTATTTATTATATGGTAATTTAATGAATGAGATCAACACATGAACATGGTCAGAGTTTGGTGTTACTTATAAAGTGTTTGTATTCAGTGGAAAAAGACAACACTATTCTATTTTCTGTCTTATAAATACATACTAAAATTGCCTAGAAGAATATATTTTGGATATTATCAAGGTACTCACAAAGTCATGGCCTTTGAAGCCCAGCTTCCTGGACAGAAAATCCAATCTCCCTCATAACCATAAAGCCCTGAAAAGTTTACATATGTTTTTTGAACTTGATTATTTCCGTATTCCTCTTTCTTCCTCCATTGGTATTCCACTATCCTACCCCACCCTTTGAGGCAACATAGACTTTTTAGTGGGGCTAGTTTAGCAATTTAAAAAATAATAACTCCATTTAAATTTTAAGGATGAGGAGTTTGTGACTCAGTAATGTTTCCTCTAATTATTGCAGAACTCCCTTTCTCTTTCTTTCAAACACACACACACACACACAAACACACACCCCTAAAACAGATTAGAAGGAAAGGCAAATCATTAAAGGGCTTGCTGAAGGTGTCCTGTTTCGCATCTTGTTAGTGATGCTGCTGCAGTCTATTTTCTGAGTATCTGTATTTAAAGAAAGGTCTCAGGATCTTTTGCTTTGGGAGAAAATTATCTTTCAAACCCCAGCAGCCTGGCCACCATCTTCACCTTCATACTGAAATATTTAGCAGAATTATTGAATGGATGGATGTCTATTAGTCATTTTCAAAAACTTGGAGCCTGGGGCAACTGCCCTAGTTTGCTAGATCTCAGGGGAAGCGCCTCATAAACTCATTGTATAATCCTAAATACATGGAAGTTTGAAATTATAGGGTTTTGTTTTGTTTTTATCCCAGGATAATAGATGTTTACAAAGCTGTATAAGAATATGTGGGAGATAAAATTAATAGTGCTGCCAGATCTCTGTATCTGCACCTCAAGAGAAGCCTGAGTATCTAATCAGCAAAAACATTAGTATATCTTTTGTGGCTAATGGTGGTTAATCTGATTGAAGACATTTTTATTTTCTTTTTTCATATGAATTTTCAAGCATGCAACTTGTCCTCAGGAAGTAGGTTTGAATTTACTTTTTTCATTGCAGCCATTTAGAAGATGTTTGGCTGTAACATAATCTATTCTTTTCCTCACGTCAATTCTCTACTGGTTAGTGCAGTAGTAAATTGAGGATTTAAGTGGGTGGGTCAGCATATTAAATTAATGTAAGCACTTATTTCTTAGAACTTCTGAGGTATTGAGCTGCCACCTGGGTATTTTTTGCAATCTAACAAAAAAATAATTCAATTAAAAAGTTAAATGGGCCATTTCATGTCAAGTTGATTAACATCGATTAGGCAGTTTCTCATATTCTATTTGAATTCAGAAAAAGCTTTTCTATTTGATGGAGTCAGGGGAGAAGGGTGCACAGAGCCAGGTCAGCTGACGGACTAGGAAGGAGCAGATGGAGCAGTTTGCCTTTTCTGTGGACAAGAACAGGAGGAACGAGAAACACCTCAGGGAGAATTGGGCTAAGGTTCTCAATGGAATGTGGGTGAAGGTATATTTTTGCATGTGATAGATCAACATTGAGAGCCATTTGGGAACTGGATAATTGTCTTGTTGGGGATGGAGTCAGCAGTTGCTAGCCTTTACTATCCAGGTCCAAGCAAAATGTTTTTGAAAAGTTTCCCTTTCCACCACCCTCCCCCCTTCTTAGAAAAGCTTAACATTGATTAAAGGAGTGTCTCAATTAGGAACTGTTCTATAAAACATGAGAATCATTGTGAACAGAAAATAGAGGCATACACAAGCTTAAATCATACTAGTATACGAGAAGCCAATACATATTGAAATTCAGCATGTTTATATTCAAGTTATAATTACTTGAAACAACAAAAGAGCAGAAAAAAACTTGACTTAAAACATATCTGAGAATGCCAACCCAAGAAGACCTAGAAATAATACAACTGAAAACTGGAGACAGACAACACCAAGCGTAGACTCAACCAGCTCTAAAAACAATACACCCAAACACACAGACATAATGAGAAGACAGAGAAGTGCAATTCAAATGAAACCACAAGAGAAACCTACAGGAAATGAACTGAGTGATATGGAAATTACCAAACTTCTGGATGCAGAGTTTAAAATAATGATTGTAAGGATGCTTAGGGATCTGAAAACAACAATGGATGGTCATTATGAACACATAAATAAAGAGATAGCAACTATAAAAAAGGATATTGAAATATTAAAAAAGAATCAGTCAGAAGAAACAAATAAAATATCAGAAATGAAGACCACAGTGGAAGGAATTAAAAACAGGATGGATGAAGCTGAGGATCGAATCAGCGAGTTGCAGGACAAGTTGAATGAAGGCATGGAAGCAGAGCAGAAAAAAGAAAAGAGACTCAAAAAGTCTGAGGAAACTCTTAGCTCTGTGAAAACATGAAGAGAAATAACATCTGGATCATAGGGGTTCCTGAAAGAGAAGAGAAAGAACAAGAAATAGAAACTTTGTCCAATCATATCATAGCTGAAAACTTCCTTAAATTAATGTGAGAAAAACTCTCACAAGTTCAAGAAGCACAGAGAATTCCATTAAAGGGAGACCCAAAGAAATCTACATGAAGACACATTATAAATAAAATACTAAAGCTAAGTGATAAAGAGAAAATATTAACAGCTACTAGAGAAAAAAAGATTATCACCTACAAAGGAGCCCCCATAGGATGACATCTGACTTCTTAACAGAAATACTTGAGGCCAGAAGGGAATGGCAAGAAATATTCAAAGTAATGCAGAACAAGAACCTACAACCAAGACTACTACATCCAGCAAGGCTATCATTTAAAATTGAAGGAGAGGCCTGACCTATGGTTGTGCAGTGGATAAAGCGTCGACCTGGAAATGCTGAGGTTGCCGGTTCGAAACCCTGGGCTTGCCTGGTCAAGGCACATATGGGAACTGATGCTTCCAGCTCCTCCCCCCTTCTCTCTCTCTCTCTCTCCTCTCTAAAATGAATAAATTAAAAAAAAAAACTAAGCTTTAAAATACATAAATAAATAAAATTGAAGGAGAAATAAAAAGCTTCCCAGACCAAAAAACCCCACAAAGAATTCATTACATCAAAACCAATACTGCAGAAAAAATTAAGGGGCCTGTTGTAAACAGATCAAAGTGGGAAAAGAATATAGCAAAAGAGGAATACAGCTTTAAAGAATAAAATGGCAATAAACAACTACATATCAATAATAACCTTAAATGTAAATGGATTAAATGATCCAATCAAAAGACATAAGGTAGCTGCGTGGATAAGAAAAAAACCCCGTGCATATGCTGTCTACAAGAGACTCACCTTAAAACAAAAGATGCACATAGATTGAAGGTAAAAGGATGGAAAAAATATTTCATGAAAATGGAAATGAAAAATAAACTGGGGTAGCAATACTTATATCAGATAAAATGGACTTTAAAACAAAGACTATAGTAAGAGATAAAGAAGGCCACTACAGAATGAAAAAGGGAGCAATCCAAAAGGAAGAAATTAACTATTATAAATATCTACGTACCTACTATAGGAGCACCTAAATATATAAAGCAGACTTTGATGGATATAAAGGAGGCAATCAACAGCAATACTATAATAATAAGGTATTTTAATACCCCACTAACATCACTAGATAGATCCTCAAGAAAAAAAATTAACAAAGAAACAGCAGACTTAAAGGACACACTAGATCAACTGGATTTAATAGATATCTTCAGAACCTGTCCCCCTAAAGCAACAGAATATATAGTCTTTTCAAGTGCTCATGGTACATTCTCTAGGATAGACCACATGTTAGGGCACAAAAATGGTCTCAACAAATTTAAGAAGATTGAAATCATATCAAGCACTTTCTCTGATCACAATGGCATGAAACTAGAAATTAACTACAACAGAAAAACTAAAAAATTCTTAACCATATGGAAACTAAATAACAGGTTGTTAAATAACAAATGGATTAACAATGAGATCAAAGAAGAAAAAAATCCTAGAAACAAATGATAATGAGCATACAACAACTCAAAATTTATGGGACACAGCAAAAGCAGTACTGAGAGGGAAGTTCATAGCACTACAGGCACACTTTACGAAGCTAGAAAAAGCTCAAATAAACAACTTAACCCTGTATCTAAAAGAACTAGAAAAAGAACAGCAAGTAAAGCCCAAATGTAGTAGAAGAAAGGAAATAATAAAGATCAGAGTGGAAATAAATGACATAGAGGCTAAAGAAACAATACAGAGAATCAATGAAACCACGAGCTGTTTCTCTGAATAGGTAAACAAGATCGATGAACCTTTAACTAGACTCACCAAGAAAAAAAGAGAGAGGACTCAAATAAATAAAATTAGAAATGAGAGTATAGCAATAACAACTGACACAACAGAAATACAAAATATTGTAAAAAAAATACTATAAAGAACTCTATGCCAAAAAACTAGACAACCTAGATGAAATGGACAAATTCCTTGAAACATACAATCTTCCAAAAATCAATCTGGAAAAATCAGAAAACCTAAACAAACCAATTACAACAAATGAGATCGAAACAGTTATTAGAAAACTCCCAACAAAGAAAAGTCCAGGGCCTGATGGCTTCACAAGTGAATTCTACAAAATATCCAAAGAATAACTAACTCCTATTCTTCTCAATCTACTTCAAGAAACTCAAGAGGAAGGAAAACTTCAAAGCTCCTTTTATGAGGTGAGCATAATTCTGATTCCAAAACCAGGCAAAGACAACACAAAGAAGGAAAATTATAGGCCAATATCCCTGATGAATATAGATGCTAAAATCCTTAACAAAATATTAGCAAACCGAATCCAACAATATATAAAAAAAATCATTCATCATGATCAAGTGGAATTAATTCTGTGGACACAAGGCTGGTACACTATTCGTAAATCAATCAATGTGATTCATCACATAAACAGAAGGGAGGAGAAAAATCACATATAATTTCAATAGATGCAGAAAAAACGTTCGATAAAATCCAGCACCCATTCATGATCAAAACTCTCAGCAAAGTGGGAATACAGGGAACATACCTCAACATGATAAACACCATCTATGACAAACCCACAGCCAACATCATACTCAGTGGGCAAAAATTAAAAGCAATCCCCTTAAGATCAGGAACAAGGCAGGGGTGCCCCCTTTTACTACTCTTATTCAACATAGTCCTGGAAGTCCTAGTCACAGCAATCAGACAAGAAGAAATAAAAGGCATTCACATTGAAAAAGAAAAGGTAAAACTATCATTATTTGCAGATGATATGATTTTGTATAAAGAAAACCCTAAAGTCTCAGTCAAAAAACTACTGGACCTGATAAATGAATTCAGCAAAGTGGCAGGATATAAAATTAATACTCAGAAATCAGAGGCATTTTTATACACCAACACTGAACAGTCAGAGAGAGAAATTAAGGAAACAATCCCCTTCACTATTGCAATCCAAAAAATAAAGTACCTAGGAGTACATTTAACCAAGGATATTAAAGACTTGTACTCGGAAAATTATAAAATATTGATAAAAGAATTCAGGAAAGATACAAACAAGTGGAAGCATATACCACTTATGGTTAGGAAGAATAAACATCATTAAAATGTCTATATTACCCAAAGCAATTTATAAATTCAATACAATATGAATTAAAATACCAATGACATACTTGAAAGAGATAGAACACATATTCCAAAAATTTATATGGAACCAAAAAAGAACATGAATAGCCTCAGCAGTCTTGAAAAGGAAGAATAAAGCGGGAGGTATCACACTTCCCGATATTTAGTTATACTACAAGGCCATTGTACTCAAATCAGCCTGGTACTGGCATAAGAACAGGAATATAGATCAATGGAACAGAACAGAGAACCCAGAAATAAACCCACAGCTCTATGGACAACTGATATTTGACAAAGGAGGTAAGAGCATACAATGGAGTAAAGACAGTCACTTTAACAAATGGTGTTGGGAAAATTGGACATCTACGTGCAAGAAATGAAACTAGACCACCAACTTACACCATTCACAAAAATCAACTCAAAATGGATAAAAGACTTAAATATAAGCCATAAAACTATAAGCATCTTAGGAGAAAACATAGGCAGTAAGCTCTCTGACATCTCTCACAGCAATATTTGCCGATTTATCTCCACGGGCAAGTGAAATAAAAAACAGGATAAACAAATGGGACTATATTAAACTGAAAAGCTTATGCACAGCAAAGACAATAAGAACAGAATAAAAAGACAAATTACACAATGGGAGAACATATTCGACAATACATCTGATAAGGGGTTAAAACCCAAAATTTATAAAGAACTTGTAAAACTCAATACCAGGAAGATAAACAATCCAATCAAAAAATGGGCAAAAAAGATGAATAGACACTTCTCCAAAGAGGACATACAGATGCCAATAGGCATATGAAAACATGCTCAACATCACTAATCATTAGAGAAATGCAACTTAAAACCACAATGAGATATCACCTCACACCAGTCAGAATGGCGCTCATCAACAAAACAACACAGAATAAATGCTGGCCAGGATGTGGAGAAAAGGGAACCCTCCTACACTGCTGGTAGAAATAAAGACTGGTGCAGCCTCTGTGGAAAACAGTAAGGAGATTCCTCAGAAAATTAAAAATCGAACTGCCTTTTGACCCAGCTATCCCACTTTTAGGAATATACTCTAAGAACGCTATAGCAGTGTTCCAAAAGGAGAAATGCACCCCCATGTTTATGGTAGCATTGTTCACAATAGCGAGGATCTGGAAACAGCCGAAGTGTCCGTCAGTGGACGAGTGGATTAAAAAGCTTTGGTACATATATACTACGGAATACTACTCAGCCTTAAGCAATGATGACATCGGATTATTTACAATAATATGGATGGACCTTGATAACATCATACTGAGTGAAATAAGTAAATCAGAAAAAACTAAGAACTATATGATTCCATAGGTAGATGGGACATAAAAATGAGACTTAGAGACATGGACAAGAATGTGATGGTAATGGGGGGGGGATGAAGGAGGAGGGGTGGGGAGGGGAGTGGCACAAAGAAAACTAGATAGAAGGTGACAGAAGACAATTTGACTTTGGGTGAGGGGTATGCAACATAATCAAATGTCAAAACAATCTGGATATGTTTTCTCTGAACATATGTACCCTTATTTATCAATGTCACCCCATTAAAATTAATAAATTAAAATAAAAATATAACATATCTGAAATGCACACTTGGATGCATCATATAGAAAATGTGATTCCTGAAACAGGCTTTGCACACAATAGGCTTGTTTATTCATCTAATAAGTAAGTATTACCATGTATTGCCCTGCTAATAAGCTGAACATGCAGAAGTGTGTGTGGGAATCTCTGCTAGTGAGTTGGTCAGAATTCCCCTTTGTTATTGACCTTTTCAGAAATTTACCACCAACAGTGTAAGTAGGTTTGAATCAGCAGGGTGAGGGAATCTTTCAGCCCCTCCCATCCCTGCATTGGGAGAGAGTTAGTGATACCTCTTCAATACTCATCTCACCTAATTGGGTACTGGTGCCCAGTATAACCAGGATTGTGTTTCTCCAGGATTCTGAACCATACATCTGGCCCAGAGAACCATGGTAACCTGGTCTATAGCAGATGATAAAAGCCTGGCCCTGTTGGAAAGAAACCATGTAGGTCAGAAGGCAGTCATCCTGCACAGTCAAGGCCTGAAAGATGCAATTACCCAAGGGCACCTGGACACATGGAGCCTGTCTGGGTTGCTGGTCTGGGTAAAACCTAGATCCAGAAGTGAAGGTGCTGGAACAGAGTAATAATGTGATTCATGACGCAGTAGATCTTTACAGTCCCTTGCAGCTCTAACACTGCAGGTTTCTGATGCTACCTTCTATTATTAGGTCTTTGGGGATGATACAGTGCCTTTATGAAAAAAGGAACAAATGCCAGGCAAGCAAAATCAAATTACGATATAGTCTATTGTCCTTCAAATGCCATTTTATTTCAAAGTCTTTCCTTGGGCTATCTCCCAAGCCAATCTGTTGCAGGGGCTATCTGCCATACAATATAATGCTACTGATGGTCAAAATGACTTCTTTTAAAGGCATACTTGTATTTAGCACCTTCTAGGTGTTAGGCACCTAGAGTTGGACAAATAAAGATCTATAAACTTGAATCCCTGTTCTCATTTTTAGGAGAAGAGACAAATGTTAAAAGAGGTGCTTTCCTGGAAATGAATCAGGTGCCCTGGAGCACAGGGGAGAATTTGGTGAACTATTGTGACAACAGCAGTCTATTAAGGCAGGAAGGCTGCCGGAACAGTCTTGAAGGATTAGTGGAAGTTTCTTAGGCTGAAAAGTCTCAGAAGAAATAAATGAATAGCTTATAGGGAACTGCTACAATGTGGGATTTATTTACAATGTAAATTGGAAAAAATAAATTAGAAAACTAGATTTTAATGTGATTTTAAAATACAGCCAGCCCTCTATACCTGTGGGTTTCTGTACCTGAGGCTTCATCCAACCATGGATCAAAAAATATTCAGGGGGGGAAAAAAGCATAGTAAGTCCTTAAAAGCAAGACTTGAATTTGCAATGTATAGAGCACTGGACCGAATCCACAGGAATAAAGTGATATATAGGAACACCCTGCTGTAGCCTAGATGCATATACAAGTTATACACAAATATTGTGTCCTTTTATAGAGGTGACTTGAACCTCTGTGAGTTTTGGTATTTGTGGTGATGATGGAACCATTGCCCTGCTGATACCCAGGGACCCTTGCAAAAACAGCACCACAACAAAGGGAGCAAAACCTTGATGGACTGTTTTCACCCAAGAGAAGGGTGTTTCACGTGTAAAGAGATACTTTGTGCTTAGTTTATCAAAACAATGGGTAATAAAATATCTTTAAGAATTATATGGGAATGACAATGCTGACAGTTATTTTTAAAAATCTGTGGGGTTTTTTTAATATATTTTTAAGGAAAACATACATAGATTATATTTTCTTAGGGATAGATGTATAGAATTTGTATTTGCTTGAAAATGTCAAACATTTCCAAGAACACACCTGGCTTAATAAAACTTCAGAAGAACAATACTCTTCTACATTTACTCAGAAACTCCCTAGCTCTAAATCCTCCTTTTGTCCATTGAAATATTTTTTGGCCTATTTATTGATGTATAATTTACACCTAGTAAATGTATTTTTCAGTGGGCAGGTTAAGTTTTCACAAAGGTAAGCAGTTGTGTGATCATCACCTCAATCAAGATACAGAACAATATTGTCACCAGAAAATTTTGGGGGGAGTTTCTCTGTAGTCATTCCCCTCCCCCACCCCATGTGCTAGCAGTTACTGCCAAGTTGTCTCTTTATAGCAGGGGTCCCCAAACTTTTTACACAGGGGGCCAGTTCACTGTCCCTCAGACCGTTGGAAGGCCGGACTATAAAAAAAACTATGAACAAATTCCTATGCACACTGCACATATCTTATTTTAAAGTAAAAAAACAAAACAGGAACAAATACAATATTTAAAATAAAGAACAAGTAAATTTAAATCAACAAACTGACCAATATTTCAATGGGAACTATGCTCCTCTCACTGACCACCAATGAAAGCGGGGGCTGGATAAATGGCATAAGGGGACCACATGTGGCCCGCGGGCCATAGTTTGGGGACCCCTGCTTTATAGTTTTGCCTTTTCATCAATGTCATTTAAATGGAATGATGAACTATATAGCTTTGTGTGTCTGGATTCTTTCACTAGTATATGCTTTGCTAATTCATCCATGTTGTTGTACATGTCCATGGTTCATTCATTTTTATTGCTGAGTGGTTTTCCATTGTATGGAGATTCTATCATATTTATCACCCATGAGCATTTGGGTGTTTCCAGCTTTTGGCTACTATGGATAAAATTGCTATGAACTATAAACACTTACATATAGGTCTTTGATGTCATTTTTTTGGTATAAATACCTACTAGTGAGGTATGTATATGTTTAACTTTATATGAAACTTCCAAACTATTTTCTGCTCCTTTGCGCATTCCCACCAACAATGGATGAGAGTACTATTGATAGATGTGCCACATCTTTGCCAGCACTCAGTGTAGTCAGTTGTTGTGGTATAATTTAGCCATTTGAGTAGATATGTCTTGATATAGCATTGTGGTTTTATTTGCATTTCCCTAATGACTAATGATGTGGAACATCTTTTCATGTGCAAATGAACCATTTATATCTCTTCTTTGGTGAACTGTCTCTTCAATTCTTTTGCCCCTTCAGTAATGAGGTTTTTTTTCTTCATACAATTACATTGTAAAAAAAAAAGCTTTTAAAATACAAATATTTGTATATCTATCAAACACACATTTATCCACTTTACTATTTTTATGTATTTTTATTTAATTTATTGTAGTGACATTGGTTAATATAATTATATATGTTTCAGGTATAAAATTCTATAATACATCATCTGTATATTGTGTTGTGTGTTCACCACCCCAAGTCATGTCTCCTTCTGTCACCATTTATCCCCGTTTAACCCTCTCCTACTTCCTCCACCCCCCTTTCTCTGATAATCACCATACTCTGTCAGATACATTTTGCAAATAATTTCTCTCAGTCTGAGATTTATCTTTTTGGTTTCTTAAAGTATTTTTTGGAGAGTTCTATTTTGATGAGGTCCAATTATTTTTATCATTATCATATTTTTATGGTTTATGCTTTTTAGTGTTATATCTAAAAATCTTTACCTTACCTCTGTGATGAAATTTAAAATTTTTTTTTCTGTGAGTTTTATAGGCTTTACATTTAGGTCTGCAATCAATTTTGAGGTTTGTGTCTTGTGTATATATATGTTTGTGTGTTTTGCATGTTGATGCCTTATGGTTCCAGTATTATTTGTTGAATAAACAAGTCTTTCTGCATTGGATTACTATGATATCTTTGTTTAAAATCAACTGACCATATAGGCATTGATTTATTTCCGGATTCTACTGTGTTTCATGGATGAATACTATACTGTTAATACTAAATTATGTTGATAACTGCATCTTTGTAATAAGTGTTGAAATTAGGTATTGTGAAATTTTCAGCTTTTTTTCTTTTTTCAAATCATTTAGTTATTTTAAGTCCTTTGTTTTATGTGTAAAATATAGAATCAGATTGTCATGTTTTAAAAGAAAAATTTATTGCTGGGTTTTGACTGGAATTGTTTTGATTCTCTATATCAAATTATGAGCAATTGACACCTTAATAATATTGAATCTTCCAGTCCAGTGTTCCTTAATTTTCTCATCAATGTTGAGTAGTTCTCTGCATACAAATTTTGCACATATTCTGTTAAATTCATCCATGAGAACTTTGTGGTTTTTGATAATTGAATATTTTACACTTCAGTTTTCAAATGTTCATGTTCATTGCTAGCCCATTAAATATATAGTTGGTTTTTGTATAAAATAATTGTTTTACATTTCTATTAAAATATTGATTTGGAAAAAATAATTGTTTTAAAATGAAATTTTTGATAAGTTTTCTCAGAAGCAAGTCATGTTGTTGAGGTAGAATACATTTACTAAAGCATGTAATAGTTATAATCCCTCTCAAACAAGAATGTTTTTCAATTTAGACCACTGTTACAACCTGAGTGATAATATTAGAAAAAGTTTCTTCTCTGATCCTTAAATTCTTTCTCTATAAAATGAGGCAATTTTTTCCCATGTGGTGTTGTGAGATTAAGTAAGATTAAACACAAAGCACTTAGCATGGCCTTTGATCTATATCGGCAGTGCTCACTTCCCTCTCCCTTGTTGAATGTCATATTAATTCCCCAGGGCTGCTGTAACAAATTACCTCAAACTTGTTGACTTACATCAACAGAAATCTATTTATTCCCTCCAGTTCTGGAGGTGCAAGGTTCAAACTCCGTGTCCAGTGGTTTGTTCCTGTCAGAGGCCCTGAGGCAGAATCCCTTCTCCTGTCTATTTCCTGGCTCCTGGTGGCTCCCTGCAATCCTGGGCATTCCTTAGCATGTAGCTACATTACTCCCAGACCTGCCGTTCTGGGTCTCTGTGTCTTGTAAGGACACCAATCATGGGATTCAGGGCCCACCCTAAATCCTTAATTGTACCTGGAAAGACGCTACTTCCAAATAAGGCTACATTTGTAGCCACCTGAGCTACCTGCGGTTAAGACTTGAACATATCTCCTGGGAACAATTCAACCCACTACAAATGTCTAGGCAAAGGTGTGTGCAAATAGGAGCATATCATGTTCAACACAAGTAAAGAATATAAAAAAGACACAACTTGGCGTGTAACGGATTTATATTTGTAGATCATCGTACATGTATGTGGATTACTCTGTCCCTCATTATCTACATTTCTAAAATTTTGTATTTATAAAATATTTTTTGTTTGACTGATTTTTTATAGGTAAAGTGATAAATTTTGGAGTAATATAGGTTTTACCAATTTTATATTCATATTGTATATTATTAATATTTTAACTTTGAGGTGGGGGTGAATATTCTAGCTCTGCTTGTTGATTCTTGATTTTTATTAGGTATATCATTTTAAAAGGCAGAAAAAGAAATATTTAAATGAGAAATAGAAATTAATCTTAGTGCTGTTACTTTTGTATTTGGTGTTTCTTACATATGAAGGAAGCAAATCCAAATGAGAAGAGCAAAGTGGAGAAATATAATCTCTATGGCAACAGTTTTTATGCTTGTGCTTTTGCAGTTAATTTCTGTAGCACATTGGATCACTGTAGTGAGCACCAAAGGACTCAAATTAGGTAAATAACATATCAGTTGATACCTATTATATCACTTTGTCTAAAATTCTGGGATGATTTTTCCAAATAAAAAGTATTTAAAGTTCCAGGCCGGTTGGCTCAGTGGTAAAGCGTCTGCCTGGCATGTGGATGTCCTGTGTTTTATTCCCAGTCAGGTCACACAGGAGAAGCACCCATCTGCCTCTCTACCCCTCCCCCTCTCATTTCTGTCTGTCTGTCTGTCTCTCTCTCTCTCTTCCTCTCCCACAGCCATGGCTTAATTGGCTTGAACAAGTTGGCCCCAGGCACTGAGGATGGCTCCAAGGCCTTGCCTCAAGCGCTAAAATATCTCTGTTGCGGGGCAGATGTTGTGGCCCCAGATGAGCAGAGCATCACCCAGTAGGGGCTTGACAGATGGATCCTGGTTGGGGCGCATACAGGAATCTGTCTCTCTGTCTCCTCACCTCTTACTTAATTAAAATAAAATAAAGATTTAAAGTAATCATGTTAATAGTATATTTCAAGTATGTCAGATTTTAACAATAAAAGTTCCAATTTATTTAACCTGTCTCTTAATTCTTCAAATAATTACTTTTTTACTATTATTACTAAGAAGTGATATTTACCATACGGCTTCAAGTAATTGCCAGACACTGTATTGCTACTTTAATGTTATTTCTATTTCTCATAATACATTTCAGTTAGATGTATTATTAGTTTCATTTACAGATAAGGAGCTAAAGCTTTATTCATTTATTCCTACCACAAATATTTATTAAACCAGCCACTGTACTGAATGTCAAACATACAGCAATAAATAAGAATGAGTTAAAAACTGATGGGTAGGGCCCTGGCTGGTTGGCTCAGCAGTAGAGTGTTGGCCTGGTGTGTGGAAGTACCAGGTTCGATTCCCAGTCAGGGCACACAGAAGAAGTGACCATCTGCTTCTCTATCCCTCCCCTCCACTCTCTCTTCCCCTCCCACAGCCATGGCTCAAATGGTTTGGACAAAATTGGCCCCAGACCCTAGGCTGAGCAACAGAGCAACGGCCCAGAAAGGCAGAACATCGCTTGGCAGGGGTTCTTGCCAAGTGGATCCCAATCAGGGTGCATGCAGGAGTCTGTCTCTCTGCTTCTCTACCTCTCACTTAAAAAAACAAACAAAAAAAAAAAAAAAACCTGATGAGTGGGATTTAAACCCTCATTTATGTAATTTTAAGATCTACATTCTTTCTGATAAATACTGGCTGCTGAATCTGACTCTGCCTGCCAAATTCTGTGTATGTGTGAGTAGTATATATATGTGATTTATATATTAAATATGTTATTTATATGTTATGTTTGTTGATATTGTGTTAATTTTGTATAATGATTCTTTTAAATGAATTGCTATTTTGTGTTAGAGTGGAGTAGTACAGTACTTCTTTTTTCCTGCCATAAAATTTTTCAACATATGATATATGACGTTTACATAAAAGTCACTGGTAGCAACAGGTAGTTCGTATTAAAGTTTTTTAATTAAAATAACCTTTGATATGACAGATGATTTTTGCATAATATTTTCTAATGATAACTATTACTATTCTTAGTTTAAAGGTGAGAACTTGGGGTTAGCAATGTTAAGGTACTTGCTGCATGTGAGACCTGGCCCTCCTCTGGCCTAAGACGCACCCCTCCATCTGTGCCTTCTACATCAGGGGTCCCCAAACTTTTTACACAGGGGGCCAGTTCACTGTCCCTCAGACCGTTGGAGGGCCGAACTATAAAAAAATCTATGAACAAATCCCTATGCACACTGCACATATCTTATTTTAAAGTAAAAAAACAAAACGGGAACAAATACAATATTTAAAATAAAGAACAAGTAAATTTAAATCAACAAACTGACCAGTATTTCAATGGGAACTATGGGCCTGCTTTTGGCTAATGAGATGGTCAATATGCTCCTCTCACTGACCACCAATGAAAGAGGTGCCCCTTCTGGAAGTGCGGTGGGGGCCGGATAAATGGCCTGAGGGGGCTGGGTGCGGCCCGCGGGCCGTCGTTTGGGGACCCCTGTTCTACATCATCGTCATCTCCGGGATTCTTACCTGGCCCACTTTTTTCTTCCTTCTCTCTAACCTTCACTGGTAGCTTCTTTATTGCATTTCAACTTACTCAAGTATTTCCTTTCTAGTTAGCAATAAACACTCTCCTTTTGTCCTTTTATCCCCTCCAGCTAGCCCTCTGTTTCCCTTGCTCTGAAGTGAAACACTTCAAAAACATTCTCTGCATTTGCTGTTATTACTTTCTTCTCTCCCATTCACTCCTCACCACCTTAGTTCTGTTTTCTCCCTTTATCCTTGAAGTGCCTTGCCCAAAAAGCCTGTGTCCATCTGATGTTATCAATGCTACCTCATTCCCCCTTTGTTCATTTTGTGTCCAATATGATTGAACAGTTGTTCAGGCTTCTTACACATTTCTCATATGTGTGTTTGTGTTGCCTGCTTAAGACTTTTGGCTATTTTCTAGTTGTGGTTTTCCCATTTCTTTTCAATTATAACATGTGTAACAGAGAAAATAGATTATTTCATCACTCTGATCAATGCTGGCTAAAATTAAGAAGTTGAAACACCATCACTGGTAACGATCAACAGTGATGTGTGTGTGGATGAGAACATTGAACAACTAGAGCTTTATTTCCCAGAAGCACAAGGTTTATTTTCCTCCTTTCCAGTAATCATTTCTCAAGAGTCAAAATCCAGTTATGAAGAAAAGTTGTAGCCGTGGACGGCAGTGTTTGCTGCTGCAGCATTTGGTACAGAGACTACTGTCTGTCTTGTGGTGTAGTGTTGGGATGATGGACACTGCAGGCTTCCAGCTAGATGATCTTGTGATAAGTCCCCTGCCTTCTTTCTTGCTAGATCTTTTGCTTTGTCTATAATTCACGAATCTTCTACCTTCATAAATGTCTGTTCTGCTTCTTGCTACACTGTAAATCTATTTTATCTCTGTTATGTGGCAAAGTACCGTCATAACCAAGACTGCCCTGCAGTTTGGAACCCTTGAGAGATTGGGACACTGTTTCATCTAGTTTTATAGATTCATTGAATTTTACACTGACCATGCGTTGTTTTGTGTCTCAGCATCATATCTGGGTTGATTTCTCTGAATCTGTGAGTGTTTATAAAATCCTGTTCTGTTGAATATATGTGCTTCTTGTTCTGTGACCACTACAGAGCTCTAAATAACTGATTTTGGCCCCAATAGCTTTTTTTTTATGTGGATACAAATCGGTTTTCATAGATGACTGCAATTACATTAAAGAATATAAATAATTTATTTCCATATATAGTCATTTCAGCTATTTAACACATTTCATAGGGATAGTGTACAGATCTGGATCATTATTTTGTAATAAGCTAATTATATTCTAGAAGCTCTTTGGGCAACTGTTAATTTCTGCAGGAATGACTTGCCTTTTCACTTAGATTGAGTAAAAAAATTAAACATAATTTTTAAAATACACATTTATATAAAGACAAGCACAAACAAATTTAAATTTCAGTTATTTTGCATAGTGTTTTTGTCCAATTATCTAAAATAGGAGAACAAAATAATGTCTCCTTGGAGAAAAATTTATACAATGTAAATGGTCTCTTGGCTTCTTAGTATTCTTTCTGAAAACTCCTGCAATATAGAAAGGGCTTATTTTTTCCCTCAAAGGTATCATTACAAAATCAAGTTAGATTGCTAACCTACTTTGGTTCAGTGGACTGAGGTTCTTAAAAAGAGTTCACCATTCTAGTTTCCTAATAAAGTATTTGGTCAATTAAATCATAAGAATATAAATCAAATAATAGGAAAAGTATGACTTAAAATTATAGCATGGAAAATCACAGTTAAGACTGACATTCTATCTCATAAAGTATTTCACTGTGTCTCTGAGAGTTAATAAAAACATAGAAATTCTGGCCCCGGCCGGTTGGCTCAGTGGTAGAGCATCGGCCTGGCATGCAGGAGTCCTGGGTTTGATTCCTGGCCAGGGCACACAGGAGAAACGCCCATCTGCTTCTCCACCCCTCCCTCTCTCCTTCCTCTCTGTCTCTCTCTTCCCCTCCCGCAGCCAAGGCTGCATTGGAGCAAAGTTGGCCCAGGTGCTGAGGATGGCTCCATGGCCTCTGCCAACAGAGCAACGCCCCAGATGGGCAGAGCATTGGCCCCTGGTGGGCATGCCGAGTGGATCCCGGTCGGGTGCATGCAGAAATCTGTCTGACTGCCTCACCGTTTCCAACTTCAGAAAAATACAAAACAAAAAACAAAACAAACAAACAAAAAAAACCATAGAAATTCTGTTCTAGACGTAGTTGGAATGAAGATCCCAGAAGATGGAGGTATAGATTAAAAAACAAAGAAGGAATAACTTCTCTGACAATCTCTACACCAACTCAGGCTGTTTCATACAAAAGCAACCTATTCCACTGGCCCTAGTGTGGGTTTGGCTACCAGTGTAGGAGCAGTTCATCATAAAGTTGAGAATCAATATAATTGACACTGGAAACTGAAACAATTATCTCTGCTCATATCCACATGTTGCATTTAGCCCTAGTTGGACGGAAAAGCACAAATAAACAAACACTGAAAAAAACCACATCGTGTCTTTGATTCCTACTGCAATTCACTCAAAGACATTTTCTGAGCACCTTCTACATCCTAGCTAGGGAATGCCAAAGCTTCTAGCTCATCAGTAACTAATAAGTGATTATTGTATCTCATTAATAAAGATCTAAATGTCACTTAAGAAGTAAAGAAAGGACTTTCTGACAGTAACATTTTCCATTTCATGAATGATTCCTGGCAGTAAAATTAATAAAAGTAGGCTCTTTCTTACTCTTCTTAAGAGTTGTGTTAATCAGAATAGGCTATGTTTAACTGGATTTCTATTGGGTTCTCTTTGCTGTTGTCAATCAGCATGGGAGGTAGGTGCGTGCCAAACTTTCAAATCCACATTGTAATTCAAAAGCAGGTAGGCTTCAGCCTTGAGCTGTGTATTCAGAAATAAAAAGGAAGAGGGAACTGATATATGCTTCAAGGTGGGTGAGGCTGGGTCTGAGCCTCTAAACCTGATGCTAAGTGTATGAAACCAGACACAAAAGTTCACATATTGTACAAGTCTATTTAAACAAAATGCCCAGAACACAAAAGTCCATGGAGACAAAACAACAGGTTGGTGGTTGCCAGAGGCTAGAAGACGTGGGAAGGTAGCTGCTTAATGTGCACAGGGCTTCCTAATGTGAAAATCATTTGAAACTAGATAGATTTGGAGGTTATAGCACATTGTGACTGTATGAATAACCACTGAATTGTTAAGTTAAAAATTGTTAGTTTTGTTATGAGTTTTACCTTAAAAAAGTACCACAATGTTTAATTTTTTGAAAACTCAAAGTAAAGCACATTAATTATTTATTTGTATGTTCTTACTATATTTGATTACATTCTAAAGATGAAACAGTAATGCATATAAAGAATTGGGCAGGCACATTTATTTAATAAATGCCCATAGTAAAACTATTTGAGAACTGTATAATCACTGATTTCTTTTTTTTTTTAGGAAAAATCAATCTACTATTTAAAATTTTTGCCTAGAATTTTCCCCATCTGTCTGTGTTATCTGATTGTGTAATTGCCTGCCTTACATTAATAAATCTTTCCAGGAAGCTCTATTTTTCTCTCTACTTAAGTTATTACTGTGATGTTGGAAGTTTGCAGTTGGAATAACTACCGCAGTAGAATCATTTTTGAAAATCCATGCACATGCTGGTTTTCCTCTCGCACACCATTAATGAAGGTGTCAACTAGAAAGGTCACTAACAGCCATGCCAGCAGCACCCCACTGATTATTCGAGTAGAATTTGATATATTGCCTTTAATAATTGCCCTGTCTTTGTCAACTAATTCTCAGTTCATGTTGGTGGCCTTATGGTCAATACAATTAAAATCAATTTTTGTCATTTTACGGTAGTGAGACATTATCTATAATACTATACTGACAGCACCTGTGTACCAAACTTTCCTTGCTGTTACCAAGCGCTATTGCTGGCTACACTTCTATTTAATTATTGTGATAGCTAATGACAGCGGTCTCCATAATAATGGAAGGCTGAGTTCTCCTTTCTGGTTCACCCTGTTCTGGCTCTTTCCTTCTCTGGCTATAATCTGTGGACTGTCTCACTGCTCATTAGTACTTCTAAGGCCTGAAGGAATAACAAGGGCAAACTCAACTTCTGCCCCTTTTGCCTGGCTAAGCTGCCTGTTGTCAGTCCAGGGATTGATAGCTGGGAATTAAATGGATGTACAGTTTACCCCTCAGTGTAAATTAGCTTCTCCCACCATCAATACCTAAAGTTAAAATTAGGTATTGACTAATTAGACTCAGGAGGGCACTCGGTGTGATTCTATGGCCAGTGTTCCTCACCAGAGGTGGACACTGCTGAAGACTAGGAGGGATGGGCACTTGTCTTACAGAGTTATTCTGTACAGTGTAGGACATGGAGCACCCCCATGCCTTTAGCTCCCAATGCCAGGGTCTCCAGGACACCCAAGTACCCCATGCATTTCTGGACACTTCCAAGTACTGCAGATCCACAACCTTCCCACTTTTCTTAAAGGGAAAACTGAGGCCTAGGGAGAGAGGTGTGCCTAAAGGCACCTTTCAGTAAGTGGTAAAATTGGTGCTAGAACCCACGTATCCACTTTCTTTATCTACTTTTTAGCAAAGCTAGTTTCATTTAAAACATTGAAGCTAGCCGGCCCTGGCCGATTGGCTCAGCAGTAAACATCAGCCCAGCATGTGGAAATCCCAGGTTCAATTCCCTGTTAGGGCACACTGGAGAAGACACCATCTGCTTCTCCACACCTCCACCTCCCCTTTCTCTCCCTCCCACTCCTCCCACAACCATGTCTCATTTGAACAAGTTGGCCCCTGGCACTGAGGATGGCACTATGGCCTCGCCTCAGATACTAAAATAGCTCAGTTGCTGAGCAGTGGAGCTATTTCCCAGATGGGTTGAGCATCACCCGCTAGTGGGCTTGCCAGGTGGATCCTGGTCAGGGCCACTTGCGGGAGTCTGTCTCTTTGCCTCCCTGCCTCTCATTTAATAATAATAAATAAAACAGAGAGAGAAAGAGAAACCATTTAAGCTAGAAGCTTTAGTGAACCCTCAGTACTGGTCTGAAATTCTCCCTTTCCCACTTAAGTGACTCTCTTATGCTCTAAAGTGCTTATCCCATACCTTCTCCCTACTCCTTAATCTTTCAACACTCCCTGTCCCCATCTCACTTGAGCTGGTGTTTTTGCATCTTATTTCCCTGTGAAAGTGGAAGACAAAGGAAGACTAGCTCATCATTAATTCACACCATCAGATCTGTCAACCTGCCTACCTTTGCACCCTGTTCTGTCTTACCTTCCTATTACAAGAATGAAGTCTTACTGCTATGAAGGCCCAGTGCCTCCCTCATCTGCAAGATAGTACTTTTTTAGCTCTCCTTGTTCTCTCCTGTTTCTTCACCCCTCCCCACCCACCAGATCATTCTCATCAACGTGCAAACATGCTGAACTCCTGCCTTGGTAGTAAAAGAAAGGCTTCCGTGGCCCCTTTCTTCACCTCCTTTGGTGCTTCTTTACTTCCCTGAAAGGACTCTTCCTGGATAGAGATGTTAGTACTTGCTCTCTATACCTCTTTTATTCCACAATCAACCCTTCACCCTCCTCAAAATAAGCTCTGTTTATCACCACATGCACAAAGACACTCTTATCAAAGTTGCCAACAATCTCTACGTTGCAAAGCCAGCCATGACTTTGTAGGACCCTTCTCAACCTCTAGTACTGACAGGCTCAGGGAGCACTCTTTTCTTCAGAAAATATATTTTTGGGGGCTTCTCTGGTATGTTCTTGGTTTTCTTTTTATTTCCCTCCTATCTCATTGGTTACTCTTTCTGACCCTTCTTTGCTGGCTTCTTCTCTGTTTAGCCTATAGATATTGTTTAGCCTATAGATATTCTTCTTTTTTAATTTTTTATTTATTGATTGATTTTAGAGAAAGAGGAAGGGAGAGAAAGACAGGAACATCGATCTGTTCCTGTATGTGGCCTGACCGGGGATCGAACCAGCAATATTTGTGCTGGGGCTAACACTCTATCAACTGAGCTATCCGGCCTGGGCATAGATACTGTACTCTTTAAGGGCCCACTCCTCAGCCTTTCTATTTTGAACAAAGTAAACATGAAAACTTGAAAAACATAAATCAAATATCTCTCTCTTCCTTAAAACCCTTTAAATGGTTTCTCATAGCTCTTAGAATGAAATCCAAACCCTTTATTTAGAAGGAAAAAGCCTTGCATAATCTAATTCCTTCCAGATTTCTCCTTCATTTCACCCTAACCGCTGACCTTCTTCCTCTTCCTTGACACTTTAGTTTGTTTCTCCACAAGGTCTTTGCATAGCCTGTTCCTTCTGAAATGTCCTCTGCTCAGATCTTCTCTAGAGTTCTCCTCTCCCCATCCAGGTTTCTCCTCAAATATCATCTCCCTTGAGAGACTTTCCCTGAGGGTTTAAAGTAGTCTCCTCTCTTCCTCTTTTTCTATCCTCTTACAGTACTTCACTCTTATTCATTAGATGGATCTCTTCTTGATATTATATAGGGGTTTATTTGCTATGTTCTTGAGAGGTAACATAGTAGAGGGATTAAACACATAAACTCTAGATCCCAAATTTCTGGATGCAGCCACTTACTAGCTCCCTGACCTTGGACTACTTATTTAATCAATCTGTTCCTCAGTGTCCTAGCCTTTAAAATGGGGACAATGTTTAATGTTGATTATTACAAAGATAAAATGAGTTAAAATGTATAACATGAATAAATGACTCACCTAGTAAGTGCTATGTAAATGATTATAGTATCATTATTATTTTTTATCATTGTTTGAAACTTCCCCTGGAAAAAAAACTTCAAGAGGGCAACTACTCTGATATTCTTATGTATCATATTTTTCTAACTCCTAAAGCAGTAACAGTGTCTAGTGCATTATTGGCTCTCAATGTGTAGTTATTGAATGAATTTACTCTCAAATTTTATTTGTGTGACTTGGAAATACTACCCTTGAGAATGGTCTTTATCAGTCCAAAGATTCAAGTTAGAATACATGTAAAATACAACACTCATATGCCTACCTATTAGTAAGACTTTGGCAGCCTTCAAAATAGGTTGGTGTGTGATAAGACCCTTCCACTTACATGGCTACCATGGAGAGAACCAGAGATATAAAATATTTGGGGTGAACTCGGAGACAGACTAGTGGTGAGTTAAAAGATTTAGCTTTGTTCATTCAAGGAAAATTATAGCAGAAAAATAAAATAATGGCCATTAGAATTAGGGTTCTAATGTGGAGCTTCACCTATTTGCTCGTATAATGCTTAAATAGTCTTGAAAAATGTGCCCCTTAACGTTTTCTATTTAGAGTTGTACATTTATCTCTAACTACTTATCCAGGTTCCCCAGGGCCAATATGTTACCTCAAGATGAAGATAAGTTCTCCTAGGAAAAGAACTTCTGAGACCCTGTGTTTTTTAGAGTATCAAGTTATTAGAATATCACCAAATATAACATAGAAAATGTTCCTATAAAAATATAGGCTTTTATTTATAAGATATTACATATGTACCTTGGAATCTTTATAGTTTTACAAAAAATATTTAGATTATATATGTCTGGATAGACTGAAATATATCAGCTTCTTATTTAGTCAAAAAGATGACAGATTTATTTTAGCAATATGCTAGAATCCTTTTGGCCCACTATAAATGAACACTGTGCAATTAATCTGGCCAATCAGTTTTACCAATTCTTTCTAACTTCCCAAATAAAGAATTCTGAATCACTAACCCACTCTCTGAACTCTACATAGAACTTAAACTTACTTATTTAGTTGGCTGCCAAGTTTTTAAGACCTTTGTAAAACTATGAAAAGTTAGTGTGCAAATGAAAATTTGAAACTTCCACATGTGCCTTTGAGCAATTAGTTCCAATATGTTTGGAATATTTTTAAGGGAGAAAATATGTAAAATATATTCTCATTACTCTTCAAATTTTACCAAATTAGTCAAAATAAACAATAAAAACAAATAAAAACAATTTAACCTGAATCACTGAGAACATTTCCACGAGGACAGCATGGAAAGGTTTTTAATTTTTCATAAAACTTAAACCAATTTCTTAATTATTGAACACTTGAATAAAAAGAGCAAGCACAACTTTATTTTCTTGTTTTAATGAAGACACTTTCAGACCAGACTTGAGAGTCATTATATAATGAGACTTTGACAGTGGAGAACTTGCCATATGGGGACATAAACTCCTACAGCTTATGGCACATCAGTGAGATTGTTTTCTGTCAATTCCTGCTTTGGAGACCAAGTAATGACAGTTGGCAGTGTTTAAACAGAGAATATCTTTGTTTCTGTCGTACTCTAACTGCCCATCTGTTGCTTTAACTCTAATTATTTCTGATAGAATGAAGCTTAGAATACTTCCTGCAGTATAGTTATGTAAAAGTTTGCTTAATATCATTTAATTATAAATTCTTAATGATATAAGCTATAAGTAAAGTTATTAAACTGTAGATTGACAAACTGGCCCAACTGGTAACCAAAGTTTCCTTGAGTGTGTCTCTGATATTCCACTGAGGTCATCAGCTTCTCTGTGTTACTCTCCATTGATTCTATGAAAGCAAACTCTTTGTCACAGGTTTAACTGTCTTTCCAGTGGCAATGGTAAGGGTTATCACTCTGCCATTTTGCTTTTGGTTAAAATATTTGGCTCACTGGACAATAGTGGCTGGCTACATTTTCTTAGAACCTTCTCAGGCAGCTTCATCCATCATAATCTGGTTTTATACTCCTCTCCTTACCTCCCAGCCCCTGACTCTGTACAACTTTCTACTAAGAAATCATGGGCCTTCCATGTTTCTTCCACTCCTCAGTCGTCTACTCAGCAAAGCAGCTGTTTCCAGGCATCATCTGCAGTCTCCAAGCACAACTATCAAAACCCACTCCACATTGTGCCATCCTACCTTACATCCTTTTCATTGCATTTTGACCTTCTGATAGCTCCATGACAACATAAAGTAAACTTGAAGGTAACATCTTAGTTATTTGTGCTTCTTTCTGAAGTTTTTGATCCTTTCTTCAAATATGCTCTTAAAAACTTAAAACCAGGGATTTACTTTGAAAAGTAAATTCAGTCTACCACTATGCTTAAAGTAAGTGTAAAAAAATTGTATAATTTTACTTTAGCAGTGCTTTTTTTAGGATAATCCAAGTTCATAGATAATTGCAATATTTATTTTTTGTACCCTCTGACTCTATTTTCTAATATCAATTTCTACTCCATTTTTTAATTGCGTGCATATATTTATATACACATATATATACGTGTGTGTGTATATATATAAAACAATTCCAAGGCGTCTTGAAAATTAAAGCAATTTCATCAAATTCAGTTTTACCATGGATTTTCTTGGAAAAAAAAGTACAGTGTTCTTTCATTAAATTATTTTGACATTTCTTTTATAGGGATGCCCACAACATACTCACATGCTTTGAATTAAAAATATACTTCTAATATTTATAGGGTGGTTTTCTTATAATTTTTTTATTAATTTTAATTTATTGTGTTAACATGGACTCAAGCATACCACTGAATACAGCACCCTCTCCCCCTTCCCCATATCCCTATCTATACTCTCTTTTCCCCTCTCCCTCAAACTCCTGCCCCCTTCCCTCTGGGACCTGCTTTCCTGCTATCTGTATTTCTGTGTTATATATATATATATATATAATTTCACTAATCCCTTCACCTTCTCTGATCCCATCCCCTCATCCTCCTTCCCTATGACAGCTATCTCTCTAGTCCCTATGACCCCACCTCTGCCTCTATTTCATTCCTCAGTTCATTTTGTTCCATTGATTCTACATATAAGTGAGATCATATGATATTTGTCTTTCTCTCCCTGGCTTATTTCACTTAACATAATAGTCTCCAGGTCCATCCATGCCATGGTAAAAGGTAAAATTTCCTTCTTTTTCATGGCTGCATAGTATTTCGTCATGTATATGTACCACAGCAATTTCATCCACTTGTCCACTGACTGACACTTGGGCTGTTTCCAGATCTTGGCCACTGTAAACAATGCTGCAATAAACATGGGTGTGCATGTCTTCTTTTGCATCAGTGATTTGGTATTCTTAGGATATATTCCTAATAGTGAGATAGGTTTCACAAAAATAAACTCAAAATGGATAGAAGACTTAAATGTAAATCGTAAAACCATAAACATCTTAGAAGAAAACATAGGCAGTATACTCTCCGATATCTTGTAGCAATTTTTTGCTGATTTGTCTCCATGGGCAAGTGCAATAAAGAGCAGGATGAACAAATGGGACTATATAAAACTAAAATGCTTTTGCACAGCTAAAGACACCATTAACAAAATAAAAAGACAACCCACACAATGGGAGAATATATTCGCCAATATGTCTGATAAGGGGTTAATAACCAAAATTTATAAAGAACTTGTAAAACTCAACACCAGGAAGACAAACAACCCAATAAAAAAATGGGCAAAAGAAATGAATACGCACTTCTCCAAAGAGGACATACAGATGGTCAATAGGCATATGAAAAGATGCTCAACATCACTAATCATCAGAGAAATTCAAATTAAAACCACAATGAGATACTACCTCACAGCAATGGCGCTCATTAACAAAACAACACAGAATAAGTGCTGGAAAGGATGTGGAGAAAAGGGAACCCTTCTGCACTGCTGTTGGGAATGCAGACTGGTGCAGCCACTGTGGAAAACTGTATGGGTTTTCTTATAATTTTTTAAGTGGTTAACTTTCCAACCCTTACATATTTGGTGTTTAAATGAGGCTTTTTCTTCTATATGAAGTAGATTAGGACATTCTACTCTCCATATTTGGACATATACTGATAACATTGATCATTCAGGCCTATTCACAGATTGTTTGTAGGTGCCTACAACATATCTAGATGCTTTAAATTGAAATTTCACTTCTCTCTCTGTCTTTTTTTAAGTGAGAGGAAGGGAGATAGAGAGACAGATCTCAGGGCCAATGTGCTTGAATCAGTCGAGCCATGGCTGCAGGAAGGGAAGAGAAAGAGGAGGAGGGGAAGAAAAGCAGATGGTCACCTCTCCTGTGTGCCTTGACTAGGAATTGAACCCAGAACTTCCATACTCCAGGTTGACACTCTACCACTGAGCCAACTGGCCAGGGCTTCACCTCTAACACTTATAGAGTGACCAAATATTCTGGTTTGCCTGGAACAGTTGGAGTTGCCAAGACACTGGGCTATCAGTTCTAAAACCAGGACAGTCCCAGGCAACCTAGGATGATTTGGCCCCTGAAAATGCTATTTAAATTGTATGGAACAGTTGACAACTTTATGAGATTAAAACTATGTTAAGAATTTATTTCTTGGATCAGTTATATTTAAATCTATACATGTAAACATCATTCATATAGTTACCCAGAACATATTTATTCTAGTTATACAAAGATAATCTTACCATCTAGATATGATTTATTTTTACCTCACATATTTTCATGTAAAAACTAAGTTAAATAAAAAGCCATATTTTCACTATGTCAGCTTATTAATGTGGAGCTTTGCCCACTTATTCATTTACATAATCTTACTTATTAAGCAAGTACTTTTGGCCTCAAATAAAATAGTAAAGAATAATGATATTATGAACAAGGTTACGATCCCTCTAAAAAATCACAGCCATTACTAAATTTTTTTTAGTAACTTTGGACCCCATACTAGGGTTTCCAAATGCCCAAACATTTATATAATTCCCATTTGGTTGATATTTTATTGTTCATGAGAACTTCTATTCTTTTATTCCCTGGAATTTAAGTATAATGACAACTATTCCATCAAATTGAATCATCTCCAGCAATTAATTTTTTTAGCCTGTATTGCTGGTTGTTCATCTATAGTGTAGGCCCAAACCCCTTTGCTTTAACTCTGTGAAGAAGGTATTTGTTTACAACTGCAGAATCCTGCTCCAAAACTAAACCCATAAAAGGAAACAACCTCGAGCACAGCACAATGCCACTGTGGGTCAAGGCAGAAGCAGACCGCAAACTTTGCCTTGAAGTTTAACTTGAGAATATGCCACATGTTAACTCTGATTTTGTTAGCTGAGTCTCAAAGTGACCTTGAGTGACTCATATTTCAGAAGGTGACAGATTGTCCTCTATGCTTGGTACAGCTCAAAGTACCAGTTGAGCAGCAGAAAATTGTTGCTCTATTGAGGAAATCCAGCACCTAAAATTGTGCCTGATGCCCTGCAGGTGCTGAATGAACTTTGCTGCAATAGACCCTGCAGTCCAGTCTGGTAGTTATCATCTTAAATGGGAAGCTAGAGTTCATTCAAATCTGAACTCAAATTCTAAACTATTTCATGAATTTGCAATGAAGTAATTATTTCCAAATTGTTTTTGCATCTTTTTCTAGTTCCTTTAACTTGACTTTAAATTTTTTTTAAAGGCAAAGACTATAACTTATATTTCCTTGTCCCTTTGAATGATATAGGGCAAATTACAAGACTCTTAATAAAGTATATTGAATTTTTATAGACATGGATGAGTGCAAAACATTGATACTTTACTTTTAGATTAATTGAATCCCTACACATGACATGAGTTTAGAAGGGAGAATATGTGAATTAATGTAATTTGAAATTAATTTTCTTCTTTATCTCAAGGGCTTTTTGTAGTAAGTGCTAGTAGAGTCAGATTTTCAAGGGTGATTGATGTTGTAGGGTAAAATTTGAGAAATGTAAGTGATTATTTTATCTGAAATCTGCTTATGTTGTTAATCATCTATTTTATTTGGAAACAATACCGATATTCCAATTAACAGAATACACTTATCCATCATCTGGAGCTGGCCCATGTTGCCTTCTATGAACTTCAACATAGGAGGAAATTATTTTGTGATCATTCAAATATAAAGACAACAATCATCAAAACACATATACTGTAGTAAAAAGAAAAAACCCACCTCATCAGCTGGTTAAATGGATCTTGTGTGAAAGACACAGAAGAGGCACAGCAGGACTGCCAGCCCCTATTTCCTGATAAGGGATTCTGACAGGTGGACCCAGACATGCAAACAAATTGGGGGTTTGAAAGCAAATTTGACTCAAGCTCTAATGTGAAAGAATTATTTATTTATTTATTTATTTATTTATTTATTTGTTTGTTTGTTTTTAAAGAGAAGAGGGAGACAGAGAGAGAGAGAGAGAGAGAGAGAGAGAGAGAGAGAGGAGAGAATGGGGGGAAGAAGTGGGAAGCAGTAGTAGTTGCTTTCCGCATGTGCCTTGACGGGCAAGCCCAGGTTTTGAACCAGCGACTTCAGTGTTCCAAGGTTGCTACTTTATCCACTGCACCACCATAGTTTAGGCTGTGAAAGTACTTTTGTTTTTAGGTACCTTGCCAATGATGAATAAAGTATTGTGGAATGGTAGCTATCCTTAATCTCCGCACAGTCCACACCCATTTTATAAAACGGCACTTCAACCAAGGAATTAGGTAAAGGCAAACCAGATTTCTAGATTTTTTTTTTCTTTTTTTGCCCCCTTCTCCCTCTCCTTCTCTTCACCATTGTTCCTCTTCTTTGGTTTTCTAGGCTGTGTTAACTCCAAAGAATGTTACCATTCATTAATATCTTCACCAACAGTTTTCTGCTGTGAATTCCAGATTACTCCCCAATAATTTACTCAAGTGTGTCTCTGTGGAATATTAAATGTCAGCAAATGCCTCTCTGAAAGAAATACAGTGTTTTCTTTAAAAGCCAACATTTTGTACCTGCAGTGAAGATGGATTTATATGTGCAGACCCTCATTTGTCTTTTCTTTTGGGGGGAGTTGATTATCCCCTAGAAACAAGATGCATTTTATAACCTCATATTTTAAAAAAGAAGTTAAGATTAGATGCTCTACTAATGTCCAACAATATTAGTCTTCTTGTTTAACTGCAGCAGAATGAATTACTGCAGTTTTGAAATACATGCTTCTCAATAACAGTGACTTTCTTTTAGGTAAGGTGTAGAGTTAAATAGGCATTAGGTGAAACCAAGGGTTTAATGGATTTTTTTAAATGGCTATTTTAAACAGGTTAGGTTTATTTCATTATGTGGATTACTTTATCATCACTTCTAATGGAAAGAAAAGAAATAAAGATTTGTTTATCATTTTCAGAGTCAGAGAGAGGGATAGATAGGGACAGACAGACAGGAATGGAGAGAGATGAGAAGCATCAATCATCAGTTTTTTGTTGTGACACCTTAGTTGTTCATTGATTGCTTTCTCATATGTGCCTTGACCATGGGTCTTCAGCAGACTGAGTAACCCCTTGCTCAAGCCAGCGACCCTGGGTCCAAGCTGGTGAGCTCTTTGCTCAAGCCAGATAAGCCCACGCTCAAGCTGGCAACCTCGGGATCTTGAACCTGGGTCCTCGGCATCCTCGTCCGACGCTCTATTCACTGCGCCACCACCTGGTCAAGCAATAGTGAATTCTTATAAGTTGTATATTAGGTACCTGATCTTTAGGAAGAGAGTATGTTTGTTTGTTTTTTTCGGCATCAGTAATGGACATATTAGACATATTAAAAGTGCATTTTACTGGCTTATTTATTTTTAAATAGCCTCCAAGTTAAAATTCACTTCTTCATTTACACATATTACTGATTTTATGTCTACTCTTTTTGTTCTTGATTACAAGATTTTCTCCTTCCCCCCACCACTCCATCAGGTCATAATCACCTTGAGGTCAAAAACTAGAGCTTGCTCATTCTTATGTTTATAAAAACCTGGTTCAGTCCTTATTTCATGGTGTTCAATAAATAGTTATTGCATGTATTCTGATTACTGCTACTTGTCATTTTTACCAGGACTGTAGTGTCTTAGTAGCTTTCATAAAATAAAATTCTGCAATAATTTTGCACCAGTTTCTAATTCAAAATGAGTCTGGTAAAGAAGGTTATAAAATGAAAAGAAATTAGCATTTCAAATCAGAAAGACTTGAATTGAGCAACTTGGTAGGTCCGTCAATGTTTTCAAATTGTGGATCAGGATACCTTGGTGGTATACAATTAGTGAGACATTTCTAGCATATTTTATAAATAATAAAGTATAATTTTTATTTATTTATTTTTTATTTTATTTTTTTTTACAGAGACAGAGAGAGAGTCAGAGAGAGGGATAGATAGGGACAGACAGAGAGGAATAGAGAGAGATTGAGAAGCATCGATTATCAGTTTTTCATTATGACACCTTAGTTGTTCATTGATTGCTTTCTCATATGTGCCTTGACTGTGGGCCTTCAGCAGACCGAGTAACCCCTTGCCTCAAGCCAGTGACCTTGGGTCCAAGCTGGTGAGCTTTGCTCAAACCAGGTGAGCCTGTGCTCAAGCTGGCAACCTTGGGGTCTTGAACCTGGGTCCTCCGCATCCCAGTTTGACGCTCTATCCACTGCGCCACCTCCTGGTCAGGCATAAAGTATAATTTTTAAAGAAATGTACTAGGAAAGGATAAAACATTTCATATTATTTTATTTCTTTTTTTTTGTCTAGACCAATGTGTGTGTGTGCATTTGTGTGTATGTATGTGTATGATGTGAAACTGGGTAACAATCTAAAATGTGGATAGTTGTCAAAAAAAGTTACAAAAATATTAAACTAATAAATATTTTAGTGCTTCATAATAATTCTGAGCCTTGAATATCCCATCTGTAAAATGTGGCTAATCATAACTATTTTGAAGGTGTATTCTGATTAATGGTACTAATATATGTGAAATACATTATAGCATACTGACTCCAGTCCAAGATTCTAAGGAGTTTGCATATTTTTTTGACCCGTGAATTTATCACCTCAGTTCCCATTAATTCATAAGAATTTAATTGTTTATTCCTGACTTTACTCTGAATTTTTTCCTTCATTTTGTGAGTCACATGTGTCCTGAGTACTTAGGAACAAAAGTAGGAAAGAAGTCTCCATTGGTAATCTTTAGCAGTTCTTCTAGGTGTAAGTGTTGATGCAAATGTAGACAATATTGGGAAATATGAGCAGAGGAAACCCTATAAGGAAGAAAAAACCTGGGAGGGGAACCAGCAGCTGCACCAGAAAGAGTGACTCTTGAGGAAGGTAATTATTCTCACTGAGAAGCAGATCAAGAAAGGGATATGGTGATTATAGGGGAAGTTTGTTTTGTTTTCTGTAGCCTTTGAGAATGTTTCCAGTAGCTTTAGATCTTTTTGAGAAAATCAAAAACTTAAAAGATGCTATAGATCATAATACAGGGTGGAGCCAAAGTAGGTTTACAGGTGTTTGTATGGAAAATAATACAATAATTAACAAATGCTAATACAAAAATATGCTCTGTGTCTTGTGTACTCACAAAGTAAACCTACTTTGGCCCCACCCTTATAATGGACAAAATTTGCAAATAAGAAACCTGAGTTATACAATATGCGACCTGATTTTCCTAAATAATAGAGAACTGGGATTGGAACATATATTTCTTGACTTTGAATCCACTCCTCTTTCTAATACCAGTCTTGATGGATTATTGCTCTGAAACATTGTCCCTGAGTCTGATGGCCTCGGGCAGCTGGACCTTTCCTCTCATGTGTTTTAGCCATGGGTTGTAGTTAGTCTAGGATCTTCTCCTTCCCACTGTCGTTGGAGGGTAGTTCTGTCAGATGGATCACAGAACTGAATGAAGCTTTAGAGCACTTCTCATTCAGAAGTTTTCAGAAGTTATTTTAACAGTGAAAACATGTCTTTCAAACAAGATTTATGTGGCAGGTTAATATATAAAGCATATTTAAAAAAATAATAAAAGATCTCATTGAAATTAGCATTAAGGGACCTGGAACATTGCCTGCCTTTACCTCCCACTCCACCACAATGAAACCAATAGACTCCCAAGAAACAGCATAATTAAATAATAAAAAAAAATGACTTGATCGCTTTTGTTTTATAACCAGAGTTTCCTTGAATTCAGGAGAAAGAGAAAATTATATTAGGCTATCTCAGGAAAAAAAAAATCTACTCACTCATTTATGGATAAATAGCTTTGAGGAGTGGATTGTGATGAATATGATTCCAGAGGAGTCCAGGGAAAGATATAAAATATAAGGAAATAGGCCTTTCTGCTATTCAAAACAAATATTTATAAGTCTTAATAAACTTGAGAGAATAATTGACCCACCAATTCTAATAACTTTCTCAAAGAAAACAAAATTTTTGAAAATAAACATATTTCTCTGAATATAAGTAATCATTAGTACCAATTTGAAATACTTTTGTGTAGATGCATTGTGGGGCCTGTGATAATGGTTTCTTTCAGCCAGTTCTGAAGAATAGCAACAGGTTTGGACAAGCTGCCCTGTAATCTGATAGGATAGTGTCTCTAAAGAAAGAAGCTGCTTTTCTTTTCATTGGTTATTTGCACATCAGTTGGAGCCTCCAGAGATCCCCCAGGATGAGGTTCAGTGATCTACTCTAAGGGAAATGGAAGTGTGACCAAGATCAGACAATCACAATTTACAGGTATACAGGCCTGAGGACTTGATCCCAACGCCAGGTTTAGTTGTTACTGATGTTTTTAATGATCGTATTGCCAGTAAGCTCACATCCTATACTTTCCTGGAACCTGCGAGTCTCTCAAGTTGGTGGCTTATTAAGGACGTGTTTTTTAATGCTTTTTTCGTCCTGAACCTTTGACCGAATGTTGAATAGTATCTGCTACATCCTTGTCTGAAGAGTCTTCTTGCCCAGTGCCACTTACCAGCTTGGCACACGGGGGTAACTCTCCCTCAGGAAGAAAGTGAGTCTGGGTGCCAGTGGTGCCAATCACCAGCACATTTTTCTTCAAGTCAATGGAACATTGATGTCTCCTGAGCATATCTAGGCCCAGAAGTATGTCCATGGGCTGATCCTCAAGGATAGAGAAAGAGCATTGCAAGAAATCGCCTTCGATTTGGATCTGAGCTAGATGAACTCGGCCCATAATTCTCTGTGTGCCCACTCCTTTAGCAATCCCACCCCATCTTCTGTCCACCAGCCGTATTATATTACATCTCTCAGCACAGGCTTGGCTCATAATAGTCATCTGTGCCCCTGAGTCAACAAAAGCCTTCAAGGGATGTCCATTCACTTTGCAGTTGATATAGAGCATGGTCACTTGTCCAAAACTCTCTGGAGCCTCTTCCATTGCTATGTTCATGTTCTCCTCGATGTTTTGCTGCCGGATTTCTTCTTCTATTTTGGCCTGAACTTCCGAATCAAATGGGTCAGCAGAGTAGAGACGAAGCCTCTCTTGATCTCTCAGGGCCCTTTCCATTTGCTGATCCATCAGGACCTGAGAAAATGTCTCAAGGTTTCCGCTGAGCAGGGCGTCTGCCAAGCGGGGATTGCGTTCCTTCAGCAGGGACAGATCATGGGGATTGGCAAGCAGCATGCTTCGAATCAAGGCTGGGTTGTCTAGACCTTGAGCAGATGTCATCTTCTCTCCAGAGCCTAAGCCATGGGCCTGCTGGGCCGGTGGTGCATGGCACTGCCGGGAGCCAGAAGTCCCGGGCATGGCTACCCCCATGGAATCTACCCGAGGCAGGCTTGACATCCGCCCCGAAGGCCGACGGCTCACATTCTCCTTCTGAAGTAGAATAACCACATCGCCATCCTTGAGGCCATAGGAGCCCAGGGAAGAGTGGTCGTCGGTGAGGAGCCGCTCCATGTAGGTGATCTGGATCTCCTCGGCGGGGATGCCAGATTCGAGCTCACAGAGCATGCGGAAATTTCGGAGCTCAAAGTCCGGGCTGAGCTGGAGAGAGAAGGTGACCTCAGAGAGGTCCTTTCGCACACAGTACACAGTGACCAGCATGGCCTGGACCCAGGAGGGCCATGTAGGCAAAGGGCATCGGTTGTTCACTGGCTGACTGGAGCTGGTCTCTGCTGACAGCTCAGAGGCTCCTCAGACTGTGTGCCTTTGGTTAGTTCATGCACTTGTCAGAGTCTCATCCATGAGCCAGTCTAGGGCCTGCCTGCCAACCTCAGAGCCTGTTGCCGGGCCCCATGGAACCTTGAGGTAGCATGTTGTGTTCCAAAGTTCATTTGTATCTGTGCTGTTTGGAACTAAGAATGTCCATTCCCATAGAAACAAACATACCTAAGTCCATTCGGTTACAAGGCTAGCCCTTTAAAGCCTTTTTAATGCAGGATCTGAAAAAGATTTCAAACCCTGGCTGGATAGCTCAGTTGGTTAGAGCAGTGTCCGGAACTACAGAGATTGTGGGTTTGATCCCAGGTCAGGGCGCATACAGATCCATGTTCCTGTCTCTCTCTCTTTCCCTTCCTTGCTGTCTAAAATAAATAAAATTTTAAAAAAAGATTTCAACTCTTAACATGTTAGCATTCATTTTATTTATTTGAGAACTATATTCATTCTACTTTTACTTATCCCCCAAATGTGCTTGTTTCCTGCATGGCAAGAATCATGCTATGTGCTTGGTATGAGAAATAGGTCAGACTTGGTGTGCGCCCTTTGGGATCTCACATTATCTGGAGGGATTGATGGTAAATGGGTAAGTCATGATACGGGAGGTAAGTGCCTTTACAAAGACACATTCAGCATGCTAAGGGAATCAACAGAGCAGAGGATGTTTCTCTAAAGTGGAGACAGGATGTTGAAGGACATTGAAAGATGAACATTTTCTATGTGAAAAACGGTGAGAAACACTGCAGACAAAAAGAACAGCCTGTACAAAAGTAAAAATTCATGACAAGGCCTATCATTTCCTGTGAAAAGTAACATATCCAATTAAGAAGAGAAATATGAATATGATTTTGAATGACAAAATATATGGAGCTGGAAAAAAATTTATTTAAACCAATTCAGAGAGTCACAAATGAGTCCTAGGAATTTAAATATTATCAATAAGCAAAATTCTCCCTCCCTCAAAAAATGTAAAAAGGAGGAAATAAAAAGAGAAATAAAAGGAAATGAAAAAGACTTAAAGCAGGGTATTTGTGATTATGTTTTATTTCATTGAATTAAGGACAAGGTTTTGCAACATATGGAGGACACAGTGGCAGGAGGGATAATAGAGGCTTTCTCAGAGGCTCAAAGAGGGCGCTGTTACCAGAATATGAGAATATAAGGAAGCTAAAGCCAACGCTGTGAAAAATAAGTGTGGTTCTTAAGTAGAACAGACAGGATGAGCTCACCCACTGGGTGTGGGGAGTGTGAAAGAAGGAGTGTGTGCAGATAACAGAGAAGGTCTCCAAAATGGGACACTGGTTAGAAATAGGTCATTACCTAGGATGGATGACAGAGATGAACCTTTGAAGAGACCAATTTGACATCAGTTTTCTGTAAACGAGATGAGAATGACACATTGGATGCCAGGTATGCTTAGCTCCAGTGGTGGGATTTAAATAATTTAACAACCAGTTCTCTGCCCTAATGACTGTTTAAGTATTAAAAAAATGATATACTGAAAAGTAGTTTATTATTTCGTGCATTTAATACTTAAATGTGAACAATAAAAAAGGTACACAAAACTATCAATAGATTATGTTCTAAGAGAGAGTTTTAAAATATTAATGAAAAATATATTAAATCATACCTGACAAAAACAATAAAATAGTTATTGAAGATATTTCTGTATTTCTTCTGGATTAGCATCCTCATTTGCAATTTTTTTCAGCTATGGACAGAATGAGCATTACTACGGGTGCTTAGAATATGCTGTTGCATAGATGAACATTAAAAAAGAGTAAGGAACGTAAATTTGTGATTTCCACATTGGGTTGCTGCCCAGGCACCCACCTTAGAGAGAACCCTGATTACAAGTGCCATTTGAACTACCGGTTTGCCGAACTCAGCAAAAAATTAGGTATCAGTTCTGCCAAACCGGTGCGAACTGGCTGAATCCCACCTCTGCCTAGCCCCCCAACCCTGGGGCACAGAGCCCCCACCTACACGCACACCAGGGTTCAGGCTTGCAGAGTCAGGGGAAGTCACCATTCAGGACAAATGATGGTTGAGGAGAAAGCCGTGAGTGCCAGTTCTTGTTCTTTTTGTTTCACAAAAGTATTTTGCACTGTAAAGAGCTCAATATTCTCAGGCTTGATCTTTCCAGGTATATCCACTTAAGAATCAAAACATAGTATCCTCTGTCTGGCCTCCCAACCCACCCTGTGACCTGCAACATGGCTTAGAGGAGGATGTTGCATCAGCCTAAAGAAGTTTCCTTTGTTGGAACCTGTTTCTCTTGTGTTTGTCATCTCATGAAAACTTTATCTCAGTGCTCTAAATATCACTATTTTCATATTCTTATTCATTTGTTTTAGAAATGTTGATTAAATACCCAATGTATATGAAGCATATGTTAAGTTCTAGAGATATGCACATGAGTAATGTTAATTGTAGTCTGTGTTCTTTTCCTATAATAATTATAGGATTTTATAGTTACTATACAGTTTAAAGATCATCTCATTCAGCATCCTTCATCCATGAGACAGAACCCTAGTTACATAAAGCCCACAGCTAGTCAATAGCAGACTAGTGATTAGAACTAAGTTATAATGATGACGTTAAAGAAGTCTAGAATTAGCATGTGTTTTTTAAATTTTCTTATTGAATTTATTATGGTGACACTAGTTAATATAATTATACAGGTTTCAGATACCCAATTCTACATCTCATCTCTGTACATTGTATTGTGTGTTCACCCTCCCCCAAGTCAAGTCTTGGTCTTTCACCATTTATGCCCTTTTACCCTTCTCCAGCTTCCCCCCACATGACAATCACCACCGTGTTTATGGGCCCATAGTTTTTCTTTGCCTTGTTTTGCTCTATCTTTCCACCTCCCTTGCCCAACCCTTCTCCCCCTGATAGCTATCAGCCTGCTCTTTATGAATCTGTCTCTATTTCAATTTTAGTTCATTTTGTTCATTAGATTCCACATGTGAGTAAAATCATATGGCACTTGTCTTTCTCTGACTGACTTATTTTACTTAACATCATGATTTCCAGGTCCTTCTATGCTGTTCCAAAAGGTAAGATTTCCTTTTTCTTGTGGCTGTGTAGTATTCCATGTGTAAATGTACCACAGCTTTTCTATCCACTTGTCTAATGATGGGCACTTGGGCTGTTCCCAGATCTTGGCTATTATAAATAACACTGCAATGAACATAGGGGTGTGTATATACTTTAGAACTAGTGTTTCAAACTTCTTAGGATATATTCTCAGAAGTGGGATCGCTAGACTGAGTTCTTAAAGGAGTTCACAGTCTAAAAGAGGACACATGCACAAACACAAATACAAATTGAAGGATTAAACCAATACCACAGAAGCTGGCACAGCACGGGGAAAATTACTTAATTCTGGAGAACAAATGAAGAAGATGACGAGGTTCTTGGTCAGGGAAGGCTTCCTGAAAGATTTGGATTGCAATAGTGCCAGGAAGTGAACTACGTGGAAGTAAGCCAGGGTGGAGAAACAAAGGCTGAGAAGAGGAAGACTTGGCTTAGAGTCTTAGACTGGAAAAGAAACACTTCATGATATGGAGCACTTGACTACATTTTAGAGGAAACAGCTATAATTGCAATTTTTCTGTAGAAAAGCATGAATTATTTAGATCTCTCTTTCACTATCTGTAGAAATGGATGACCCTCAAACCCTCTGAAATATTAAGTTAATAAATTTTTCTGTAGTTCTTAACATCCTGGTAAATTCATTAGAGGTCAATAATGGTTTCCCCTGAGTTTATAAACAACTATGATGTGAGACAAGTCACATGCAAATTGCTCTGCTGCAGAACAGGTGAGGGACCAGTGAGGCCGACACTCCATGTTCCTCGTTTCCCCAAACCAGCTTTAGAAGACTGTTCTTGAAAATATAATAATCTAGGGTTTAAAAAAAAACAGTGGATATTTTTTTTTATTATTTATAGTGTTTTTTCAAGTACAGTTTACATTTAATATTATTTTGTATTAGTTTCAGGTATACGGTATAGTGGTTAGATAATCATGTACTTTATGAAGTAATTTCTCTGATAATTTTATGTATCTACCTGGCATCATACATAGTTATTACAGTATTATTGATTATCTTCCCTATGCTATATTTTATAACTGCCAATCTGTAGTTCTCAAATCTTTCACCTTTTCACCTAGTCTTCCAACCCTCCCCTCTGGTGACCATTAGTCTGTTCTCTGTATCTATGAGTCTGTTTCTGTTTTGTTTGTTCATTTATATGGTTCTTTAGATTCCCATATAAGTTAAATCATATGGTATTTGTCTTTCTCTGACTGCCTTCTCTTAGCATAAACCCCCAAGGTTTATCCATGCTGTTGCAAATGGTAAAACTTTGTTCTTCTTTATGGCTGAGTAGTATCCCACTGTGTAAATCAGGGGTCCCCAAACTTTTTACACAGGAGGCCAGTTCACTGTCCCTCAGACCATTATAGAGGGCCAGACTATAAAAAAACTATGAACAAATCCCTATGCACACTGCACATATCTTATTTTAAAGTAAAAAACAAAACAAAACGGGAACAAATACAGTATTTAAAATAAAGAACAAGTAAATTTAAATCAACAAACTGACCAGTATTTCAATGGGAACTATGCTCCTCTCACTGACCACCAATGAAAGAGGTGCCTCTTCCAGAAGTGCAGCAGGGGCCGGATAAATGGCCTCAGGGGGCCGCATGTGGCCCGTGGGCCGTAGTTTGGGGACCCCTGGTGTAAATATACCAAAGCTTTTTTATCCACTCATATATTGATGGGCTCTTGGGTTGCTTCCATAATTTGGCTATTGTAAATAATACTACAATGAACATGGGGATCCATCTACTTTTTAAAATTATTGTTTTGGGTTTCTTCAGATATATTCCTAGAAGTGGAATCACTGGGTCTTAAGGCAGTTCCATTTTTTAATTTTTGAGGTAACTCCATCTTGTTTGCCCCAGTGGCCAAACCAATCTCAATTCCCACCAACAGTACACAAGGGTTCCCTTTTGGATGAAATTACTGTTATATACTAAAGATTTATTTTGGCAAAGCAAGATTTTAGATTTGATATACAAAGAAGCTAAGTTTTTTTATGTGTATAATAGCATTGCTTTCCTTGATACTGAACATAATGCAGTACTTTTTTATCATCTTGCTGGTGGTAGTTTTTACCATTAGTGGCATTTTGTACTTATGGGTTTTTTTGCAAATTTTACCCTATACTCAGTGGTGGGATTCACCTGGTTCTCACTGGTTCAGCAGAACTGACACCTAATTTTTTTTTTTATTGAGTTTGGCAAACAGTTGTTAAAATGGCACTTGTAATCAGTGTTCTCTCTAAGGTGGGCACCTGGGCAGCCGCCCAATGTGGAAATCACAAATTTACATTCCTTACTCTTTTTTAACGTTCATCTGCTGAACAGCGTATTCTAAGTGCCTGTAGTAATGTTCATTCTGTTAATAGGTGAAAAAGTTTGACAGAACTATGCTTGTAATATATATTTATTCTTTTCATAAGACTCATTATACCTTTGATGAAATACTACATTTTAATTCCTTCGTGTTTGTTACTTCAGTAAACAAATATATAATGTAAAGAGAAAAAGTGCCAAACAACCAGGGGGAGATAAGCTGTCATTGGAAATACCTTAAACAACAGTTTTATTGTTTTTTGTCAGGTATTATTTAATTTTTTTATTAATATTTTAAAATTTTCTTATAACATAACCTAATTCTGTGTACGTCTTTTATTGTTCTCATTTAAGTATTAAATGCATGAAATAATAAACTACCTTTTGGTATATCTTCTTTTTATACTTGAAATGGTCATTAGGGCAGAGAACCAGTTGTTAAATTATTTGAATCCCACCACTGCCTTTCCTGAGAACACACAAAAGAAATCAAGGAGCCTCAAGGTTTGGACATTTAACTCTCATTATTCCATACATCACATGATGTTAGGCTTGGCAAAGATCCTTTGGATTCTCTAGTTCAGCTACACATCTAAGCCTTAAACCTCTGTTGCAAAACAGCCTGGAATCTGGAAAGTTAAGCACAGCTTCCTGGGGATGTTAAGTACTGTACTTCTTTTTACATATTGTCAGATTCTTTCATTTTACTCATCACTGTCAGTGATTCAAATACTATGTACAAGGTGGGGCAAAAGTAGTTTCATAGTTGTTCATAAGGAAAATAATACAATAATTAATAAATAATAATACAAAAGTAAACTCTGTGTTTCTTGTATTCACAACTGTAAACCTAATCTTGCCCCACCCTGTGTATAATTCCCTTACCTCAAAATTTTAATTAAAAGAATCTTCTGATTATGTAATAAACTGGAGGTTCACTGGGATTATATATAGATACCGTTGGCCCTAGCCAGTGGACTCACTGGTAGAGCATCAATCCAGCTTGCAGAACTCCTAAATTCTATTCCCAGTCAGGGCACACAGGAAAAGCGACCATCTGCTTCTGACCCCTCCCCCTTCTCTCTCCCTCTCCCTCTCTCTTTTTCCCTTTCACAACCATGGTTCAGTTAATTTGAGTGCATTAGGATCAGGCACTGAGGATAACTTTGTGGAGCCTCCTCTTCAGACACTAAAAATAGCTCGGTTGCAAGCATGGCCCCAGATGGGCAGAGCATTGGCCCCAGACAAGGGTCACTGGTTGGATCCTGGTCAGGGCACATGCAGGAGTCTGTCTCTGTATCTCCCTTCCTCTCACTTAAAAAAAAAAGAAAAAAAGAAGATATGGTTAAAAGTAAAATGTTTTTATACCATAAATCTATATTGCCCAGACCACTGAGAAATGAATGCTGTGAATTATCTAGGTGTGCTAATGTAAGTAACTGAAGGTTATTGCAGCTTTTTTTGAGGAGCCTTTTGTATGCCCTTACTTTCTTCCCTGGTAAGTACAATATGGGAAGATAATTGAATCTTTGATAAGTGAGACTCTTGCAAGTTCTTGGGGCTATCATTCAGAAAATCAATTCTCATTGTATAGCCTAAATACCCAGAAATTAGAAAAGATGACACTGATTTCACACTGACCAGTAAGTAACCCAAAGTTATTTTTTGGAATAAGTCTACCATAATACCTTATACAATTTTTCTTTATAAAACTTCATGCAACAAAATATCCAGATAATTGATGGTCCCACTTTAGTACCGTCACTTGATGTCTAAAGTACCGTCTCTTGCTTTACAGAACAAAAAATGACTTTTCTTTAAAAAAAAATGAAGAGTAGCTACATAAATGGCTTATGTAGCATATACAATAATTAAAATATTTTAAGCAAGTATATTAGCTTTCTGTGTCTGGCTTTCTTCCTTTATGTGACAGGTATTACTTTTAATATAAAGTTTAATCAAGCTTTATTAAAACAGTTAAATCATCACTTGAGATTTTCAGTGCAACTTAGGAAAAATGCAGAATTTTCAAAGCAGTATCCTTAGGTTAAAATTAATTTAACTACTGTTCTGTTTCCCTTATAATAATATAATAAAGTGTGTTAGAATTGTCATAAATGAACAACATTTTTTTCAGATGGGTTATCATTTAATAGATACATTAAAAGTGCTTTAATGAAAATTGAACCATTTATTAGTATATTAGGAGGTTTGCCATATGAAAAGGCAGAAAATTGCCCATCTTTGAAGCTTAAACACCATTCTATCTTTCTAAGATATGTAATTGAAAAAAATCAGGACACCTAAGAATTTAATGTGTGTAAACCTTCTGGGAACTCAGCGAATAGTTTTTATTTTGTTTTGTTTTGTGTGTGTTCTTTTTTTAGCATAAAGAGAGAGACCATGAATAGAAGACGTGTGTGCATGCACACACACACACACACACACATACACACAGTGGTACCCACACACACACATGGAGAGAGGAAAAACAAGAGAGTGAGCAAGTACACACTCAGGACACGTTTTCAATTACCTTGAAAGTGCAATTGAAAGATTATGTCATTTTCCATCAAAGAATATTTTTATGGTGCATATTATTGCTTAATTTATAAATTATTAGTTTTAACATTGTACCATGAAAAGAGATGCATTTTAAGTTCTATATTGCATGTGTAAAATAGTACAATATAACAATCTCTTGGCTTTTTAAAAATATATAAAGTCTATCAAAAGGAATGTTTATAGGTCACATGGAAAATAATATAATAATTAATAAACAATAATACAAGAATAAACTGTGTTTTATGTACCCAAAAGTAGAAATAAACCTACTTTTGCCATACCCTGTATATTTCTAGGTTCTGACTGTGCATGTGTGTGTGTTTGCTGCTGCAATATTTTGCTTTATGGTCCCCTTTAATGTCTTACTTATACAAAAATTACTCTGATCTGCGGGATACATGCTTTTTTATTGAAGGTTTAAAGGTTACTTGCAATTTGTGCCTGACCAAGCAGTGGCACAGTGGATAGGTAGAGCATTGGCCTGGGATGCTGAAGCCTCCGAGGTTGCTGACTTGAGCACAAGGTCTCTGTCTTGAGCAAGGTGTCTCTAGCTCAGTTGGATGCCCCTGGTCAAGGCACATATGAGAAAGCAACCAATGAACAACTAAGGTACCACAACAAAGAATTGGCGCACCTCATCTCTCTCTCCCTTCTTGTCTCCCTGTCCCTGTCTTTCTCTCTCTTTTTCTCACTAAAAAAAAAATTAAAAAATAAAAAATAAAGGTTACTTGCAATTTGTGAAAGAAACATTTATAGATTAAATAAATGACTTACCACTTTGTGGATCAACAGTTACAACAGTAACATCTTTCTTATGTACCTTAGAAAAAGGAAAGTTTTCATGTTTCTATTCCTGCTGTAGAGGATAATGATGTAACACAAAACAGTAAGAGTAATGATAATAGGGCCCTATGTTTTTAATTCAGCTGTGATTGAGGTAACTTATTCAAATTATTTTTTTATTATGTACAACTTTATAATAAATTGTAATCATGTCATTTAAAAACCATTGTCACTAAATGTTAAAAATACCAAAGTGACCTACTTATAAATTAAAATATACTTTAATAACTCCAATATAAATTTTCATAATCAAAATATTAATGGTTTCATCTACATGAATTTATCATTGCATGTATTATCCTGAAAATGAGAAATTAGTTGGTTCATATGGTGTTAATAATTAATCAACAAAGTATTAACATCTCAGCATCTTTTAGGTGACCATAATTTCTTAGGATAATTGACAGAAAAGATACATATTTCTGAACATATTCTTTAGTCTCCAAGAGCAACAGTGTGCATTAGACTAAAACATCAAACAAGAGGTTTAAAAGTTAGCACATTTTAAAAGTATTTTTATACTTTTATTTTAAAAATTCTATCCTTATTTCATTAAAACTATCTGCATGAGATATTTACTCCATTAGTTATTTTTTTTATGTCAGATACCTTACCTATTTCAACCTTGAAACGTCAAAGTTTCCAACACAGGGTCTATTATGATGTATAACCAGAAATAATTGAATGGCAAAATAACCACAGACCTACATTTGGCAAGAATCCACATAAAAGAGTGGCAATAAAATCCTAGATCTTCATGAGTCCTTTCTCACTGCTGCCATGAGTCTGCCGCTAAGGTTTGAAATTAATTCAAATTGGTTTTCTACTTAGTACTAATTTTTTATGTGTGATTTCTATGCTTTTATGTTGTTTGTCCTTCCAGTATAGTCATTCCTAGTATAAAATCAGTGGAGAGCAACCTCATTCTTTGAAAGTGTCTTGATTTAGCTTCATTCATTTTCCAGAAGTATATATATTTAGAAAAATATAAACTTGTTTAGTATTATAGTTTTCTGCTATTTGGAGATGAGCTCAGAAACATGTTAATAATTTCTCACAGCAAATATTTAATGAACATTTCCCATGAGCAAGTTAGTGGCCCGGGAGCTTTGAGGACAGAAGAATGAATAGGAGTCACCTATTAGCAGAGATAAGACTCATGTCCTTTGAATTATTTTACATAAGAGAAATTAATGAGTCATGACAGAGATGTAAATAAAATACGGTGTTTGCTTAGAAGAAATAATTGTTGCTTGTTGGGGGTGGTGAAGTACAGGACGTGGGTAGGACTAGGCACTCATTGAGTTGAGCCTGGAAGAATGATTGGATCACAACCATAGTTAAATTTTACTTATCTAGGTTTAGAGGAACAATCCTTTCCTAAGGTATCATACCTTTCACTCAACTCCCTTCTCCTCACATAAGCATACATTTTACTGTTTATTGGTTATAGATGCTATAACCAAATGGACGCCATAGGATTGTAGAATTGGTGCAGGAAAAAAATAGTAGTTTAGCATTCTTAGAAAGTTGTCTTCCCAACACAAACAGACTCAAACAGAATGAATGCCCATGTTTCTTTCTGTGACAGAGCCTGACTAGCTGAGTTAAGAGGCAGTCTAAATTTTAGGAGGAAAAGCCTGTGAAGTTCCTGAATTGAAATCCGTGTAGGTATTTTTCTCAGCTCACCTGCACGTGTTAGTTTGCAAAGATTCCTTCAAGACTTAGGCATACACGGCCCACCAAGTCTTAGTTTATGGTACTCTCTAGCCTATGAGATATCAGAAAATGAGGAGGGACTGCATCAGGAATTTCCAAAGTCCTTGTGGGGACTCTTAATATGAATGTATAAAATTAGTGAATATCATATATTAGTTTTAAAGAAAGTGCTGATGGAATGACATACATATTTATGACATAATGCAGAACTTTCTGAAAGTAACCAGTTTTTATATCATATTATCCACATACATGAGACTGCTAACGATACTGTAGAGAGTAATAGCATGTCATCTACCCAAACAGGAAGGACCTGATGCCTCTAGCCACTGACCTTGCCACCCAAAAGCTAGTTACATGGCAACTCTATTTATGGTGACACTTTGGGTTAACTGTCTTTACAGCATGCATGTATGTTAGTTTCCTGACAGAGCAAAGATATAGTGAAAAGATCTCAAATAAATAAAACACACAACATAGTCAATGGGCTATTTCCTGAATTATATGCATGCTATGTTCCTACAACTGTTTTATACGAGAGAAAATTTCCAGATTGTTGTTTATATAGCTTCCTCTATTCTAAACAGCAGCTGAGTTAATTGATCATCATGGTAAATAGCATGGCTAAAACCCATCTGTTTATAGAATATAATTGTATCCCAACCATGAAAATGAGAAATAAAGCCTGTTCAACAAAAGTTTTAATTTAAAAAAAAAACCACAGAAAATAAAAGAGAAATTAACTCATCTTCTTTTTATTTTCCAAAAAATTTAATTTACCAGCCAAGAGGCTATGAGAATTATTTTTAGACCATCAAAATGATATCAGTTTCAGAGCATTTTTCTTTGTATTATTGGAATGATGTGGGACTGTTATTGTCTCCACAGGCTCTCTTTCTGTTCTGAGAGACATGAAATTTCTGTACCCATCTCTATCTCTGTCCCATTGTTATTTCCATTTCACTTATGAATATTCTATTTTACTCAGCTCATAAAGTGCACTTACCTGCTTATAATCGCCTGTTTACTTCTGGTATGGTAAAATGCTTCAGTGGGCTTATTCATAGAACATATGTAGTTTCTCTTCAGAGGCCTCCAAAGGACAGGAACTAATCAGAGTAACCATATACTTTCAAAATCACTTTCTGATGTATCACTGATTTTTTTTCTTTACAAACCTTAAACGAAGTGGAACAGAAATGTCAAAGCAATCTAATAAAACTGTTTTTGAGTCTTTTATATTTTGTATTTTCTTATTTTTCTTCAAAACAAAACACTTAATTTTGACTAAAGACTTGGTTTGATTTCATGCTCTTACTGTAGTGTTTCTCATCTAGAATATAGAGTTGTGGTGGGCTCTTTGAGTGTGAGGCCAAGAGACATTAGACCAGATATTCTAAAGATAACTTGTAAATTACTGCTAATGCAACATAAAATCCACTGATGTTAGATAGACCTTAAAAAGTGGAGCAAACAATGATAACTTCAAGTAGGAGATGCAATTTGTGTTTGTTAGGATGAATATGTAACAAATGTATCTAGCAGTTAGACTCAGATGGCCACCTTCTCTTTCATAGCCCTAAGTAAGATCAAAATCCTTTATGGTATTGAATTTCTCATCTAAAATAACTAGGATCATCATGGATAGAAAGAAACCTCAATTAAAGAAAAATATCATGCTGCACTTTTAATAAAATAGACTCTAAGTGAATCACTTCTTAGAAAGAAGGCTGTGTGTTCTGTTCTTTGAAAATAATCACTCAGTCTACCTCTGTGTCCAAAAGGAATAATATCAACAAAATACAGACCTCTTCAAACACTAGTTTCAAAAAATTTAATCAAGATACATTATTCTGTACTTACGTATTCTTTATCTGCAGTTATGGAAAGAAAACACACATACACATACACACACAACCTGTATGTTCCATCAGTGAGATAGCAAGCCTGTTATAAATTTGAAGTCATAAAAGTAGGGTTTTAGTTTCCTAACTTTGTCATTCATTATTGAATGCCCTTGGACAAAACATTAATTTTGTTTAGCCTTGTTATCTTTTATGTAAAATGGGGATGATGGCAATCTCTTTTCCAGAGGATTTCGGTGTGAACTTAATGGATAATTTGAATTTGTCTTGTAAATGGAAAAGGATTCTACTGAAGTAAGTTATGTTTTCCTCATATAAGTACAAATAATAATTAACAACCTAGAAAGGTAAGAAGAGAGAAAGGAATTTATAAATCCTAAAGAAACTATGTAGACTAATTTTTAACGCTTTATTAACTTTAATTGTATGCTTTTGTGCTTCTGAGCTTTTTCTACTCCGTTCAACCATGCTGTCCAGAATAGCAGTAAGATGTGATCATCGAATCTGTTTCAAAACCAGAAAGTATCCTCCAAAAGTTGAATAAGTCAATTCCTTAATAGTGCATTATGTCAACAATTAATTCTTGTCATTTTTAACCATAACAATCTGAAAGGTGTTTTTGTAGGTTAAAAACAGGAGACAAGGGTCCTGCTCATTGGGTACTTATAGAATTATTGAGCAGACAGAAGATAGTAAAAAGAAAATCTGTTCACCATAATTAAGACTGAAAAAGTGTTGCATAGTAAATCAAGATAGTATTGCTTATATTTTGTATAACCAAACTGCTGATATTGACAGCAAGAATATAAGTATAGTCTTTCCTATAAATTATGATTGTGGACAGTTATGCCTTAGCTGGAACAAAAAGTGTGACTCATTCTAAAAAACACTTTCTCAAAGGCCTTTTTATTTTCTTTATTAACCAAACCCTGAGAGCAAATTACAGAGCTGAGTATTTTACCGAGTAGATGCTCAGAGTCATTAGGACTGGACAGTGTAACCATGAGGCCACGAGGTTTGCGAACATAGGAAGTGTCTCAGCACAATGAATGGCAGCCATCTGAAAGTTTCTTGAAGAACTCAATTTTGACAGAGGTCATTGATCCTGTGGCCTTGAGACAATAGATGCAATCTCTTAGAGAAGGACCTTCATTTGGATAGTGTACCTTATTAGTTAAAAAAAATACCAAAAAAATAAAACCCCTTTGATCACTCTCTCAATATGTGTATGTTTATAAACTCTATTTAGTACTGTACAACATTATAAAATATAAAAATGATACATGGTTTAAATTCATCATTTAAAATGAATACAAATAGAAATTCTACTACATTTTCCCTGCCCTCACCAATGGATCTTGAGGTACAAAAACATCACTGTTGAGACTATTGAAAAGCAATTAAGCTTGGATACTTTGAATGTAGAGCCAACAGTCAGGCTTCCTTTCAAGATGGAATAGATTGAGGGCAAGAGTTCAGACAAAGCATAGTTTGCAAAGACTTGCAGAAAACCTTATGTGGAATGGCACATTCATGGGTTGACATAAGCCTCTCCTCATGTGGTGTTCAGCTAGGTGAAGGTCAGGAGAAGAGAATGTGTCAGCCAGAGCCACGAGTCTGAACAAAAGCAGTAAAGGCAGGAGCAGCAGGAACACAATTCCACCTACCCTAGCTTCCCACCCACTGTACTGACAGACAGGCAGAGAGGCTCTGGGCATGGGAGGGCCCCTGTAGAGAGCCCCACTTGGGACCTGACAGTCAGGTGATAAGGGCAGATCCAAAAGAAAAGGGAGAAGTAAGGAAATCAGGTTGAGAAACCCTACCTTTGCTTTCCGGTGGCTGGGGAAATCAATCAGTTCTTCAGGAAGAGCATTCTGCTGAATTTTGTGAGGTGTGTACCTTTGAAGCAGGTACTGTTACTACTGTTACTGCCCTGGCTCATCACTCTGAGCCAACGTCTATGCTCCCAAAGATGCTGACTGTTTACCATTTCTGTGCTCTTGTGTTTTGGTTTCTCTACCCGCAGGGAGTCTGCTCAGACCTCCTCACCCTGGAAGTGCTGGGGCTTTAATGTCCCCAGGAGCAACTCTCCAACAGTGCAAGACAGAATTCAGGGGTTAAATATCACCAGCTTCTCCAGTTCTCTGGGGACAAGTCTAAAGTATGCTCCATATGGCCCCTCAGAGGGGTTGAACTGAAGTTGCCCATAGCAATAATGCACTTGGTAGACATTCTTCCTGTCTTGTCTCGGTTTATCTGCTTTCTCATTTGTGCTTTTTGGGATAGCCTCCCAAATAAAGACTACCTGCACCCACATCCTATCTCAGTGTTAGTGTCTGAGGAGAGCCAAATCATAAAGGAATGATAAGATCACAAATTTATCTGTTGTAGTGTATGTGTGTGTGTCTCCAAATTATGTCTCCTAGAATCTCAAAGTTTTATGTAAATTTTACAAAAATATAAATACAGTGGAATTATACCCCAAACTATCTGGTCAAAATTATAGTGCTTGAATCAAGGATTAATGTAGCTTTTAACAATTCTACATGTCCTCTAACGATGTTCTCAACTGTTGCTCTAAATTAGTTGTTTCACATTCAAAAGTACCCCGTTGATAAATCTTACAGTTTTCTATATTTGGTATTTAAAGTATACAATAAAATGTATCAGCAGACAATTTGACATATATCGTAAGGGCATGAACTTTGGGTATACTGAGATTCAGTTCCCTACTTTGACACTTTTAGTTGTGTGCATAAATTTCTTTACAATTTAAAGAAGGCTCTCATGTTGCTACTCTGTGGACTCCTAAGAAATCACTGGACATTTATTAAGGGGCTTATTTTCAAATATTGATCATGTTAAGATACTTGGCTAAGGCTATGTTCTGTATTCTGCCCATAACTTCTTGAGATCGCTTCTTCAGTCGAGCTTATACACGCTTGACACTTAAATGTGCAAACAAGTAATTTGTATGCTCACTTTTGACAGCAGCCTTATGTGTGTCTCTCATTGTTTTGACAATATAAGCCAATATTAAAGAGACAGTGACTTCAGTCTCAGTTATTTGTATGCAAGTCAGTCAATTTATTGTGATTCTTGAAAGAAAATTTATATTCTCTGACCAATTTGTTTTATGTGAAATGTGGTTAAACTAGTAGCACAGTAAGTAAGGAATGTGTTGTTCCATTTCTTTTTGCATCACAACATCATGTTCAAATGCATTCTCAGGCTTATATTTGGAGATCTTAATCCTTTTGATTTACCTATTTTATCATTAAAATTTACAGTCCAAGATGAAAACTCCTTGACACTAAATGCCAAAATGTGTATTTTTTGTGACCTTTTCCACTAAGGTCCGAACAGAAAGCACATCTTTGCTCGTGATTGTTTTTCCTGAGTGTCTTATTTTTGCCCTGTGACACATATGTTTATGTTTGTAAGAGGCTGTCAAACGCAAAGATTTTGAAAAAATGTTTGAGACCATATTAACACTGGGTAAAGTGTCCCAAGTTTGATACCTTTTTTCTTAGGTCAGCAATGTTTATATATTAAAACAGGTTTATGTTAGAGACAAAGATTTTGGTTATTTCACCCTGAAGGTGACTTTTAGGTGTTAGAGGGAAATCATTTCTAAGAGAATTTCTGCAGTAAATGTGTAAGTTGAAATCGGCATTTTGCCAACCTATAAACTTCTGTTTGAGAGTCCATGGTAGTTACAATACTAGTTCATCATTGGAAGGGAAATGCTAAGCATCTATGTTTACTTGATGATTACTTAGATCATGTTTACTTAATCTTTATTCTATAGCTACATGTTTTTCATGGTTTAGATATGTGACACTTCTTAACAGTAAATGTCTTTACATGATGTTAAGACTAGACACTAGGAGAAATTATGAAGTTTACAAAGAATGGCTCATAATGTATCTTTTTATGAAAAAGCAAAAACTATTGAAAAGAATGATTAATGCCATCTTTTTTTCCATGTACTCAAAATCAACACTTTTTACATGCTGCCAAATATGTAGGTGCATTTCTAAAATGATTATATAAGTCTGTTTTTGGGGAACTGAGAAAAATGGAAGTAACTTTGCCTTATTGATTGCAAAAGAATGATTGAATCTCTTGAGATCAAGAGCTCCCTGAAAAGACAGGATGACTGACATTTTATTTGAAATGCATTGGAGCAAAGAAATTTATAGTTTAGAAAGATGTGAGTAAAACACTACTTAAAAATATTTTTGCTGCTTCTCTTACAGCTGTTATTTACGACAGGTCTCAGTTATTTAATTATACCTTATTCCAGAATATATTCAAGGTCAGAATTGTGGCAAATTTTTAATTATATACAAAGCTATACAAAGTGTAACATTTCACCCTTGGGGAGCCCCCCAAAAGGCTGTATCCTCTTTATTAAGTGAGCTGCTGCAGAGTTTGGCTATGGTTACTAAATCAAAGGTTTCTGTGCATGTTTTGATCCTTTGGGCAATAGTTCTTCCATAGTTTTCATTTTTGACTAACTTTGAACAAATAAAAACAGTGTTTACATTTTTATATAGTCATTACTCAAACAGTATTCAGGAAAGTTTTCAACAACTATAAAAATGGCTTGTAAACTAAGTGTGCATGTACATACCTAAATTTATCCAAATATTTGTTAAGGTTCAGGTGTATACCCTAAATTTTGGCTTAACATTATAAAACCAAAAACCAAGGTAAAATATTGTTTCACTTTTATTTTTGTAAATTTTAAGGTCAGATTTTTTTCCTCCTTGTAATGTGTTTGACACCAACTATCTTGGAAATTGACCAAGGAAACTGGAAGAGTAAGAGCTGTTCTTTATTATTGCTACACAAAGTATATATTGCTGTACTATCACACTCTAAGCAATAATTATGAAAATATTATTCTATACGCAATCTTATTAGTCCAGTATACTCACAAAAGCTGCATATATTAATGCAGTTTTCTCTCAAAGCTCTTGAGTACAATTATCCATCTTGAACATTCTCCTGATGGAGTCCATTAAGTTAGAACTTGAAGGAAAAGTACAAAGAATAGTAGAAAATCAGTTGAGTTCATGCTGTGGAATAAGAACTCTATTTTTACATTAGCATAATTATTTTAAGAAAACAAACTGGAGAGTATAGCTTTATACATGTCAGCATGCATGCCTTCTACTATTAGCTTAAAATTCCTCCTCTTTAGTAAATGATTAAAGTCTATTATATCCCAGTTTAAAACATTCTTTTTTTATTAACAAATTTCTGGTATTTAGACATCACGTGCTATTTTTTGTTCTTTGCTACAGTAAATGGGGAAGAAAATAAGGAAGGATGGTCCTTCCCTTGTATCAGAGCCTGAATAGGGATTCTCAGAACTTATAAAATCAGGAGTTTTTAACACCTGCCTGAATGTGCTATTTGAAAATCTAATTATCAGTACCTCTCCCACCATGTGCATGGCCAGGGTGTTAATATACCCTCTCCAACATTATCCATTTCAGCAGCTATCCATCACCTTGACTCTTAGAAGTTTCCCTTCATACATGTATTAGCTAGCTATTTGCAGAGCAAGTCATGTTAACAATCTCAAAATTTGTGGCTTAAAACAAAAATAATTTATTCTCACTCATGTTTCTAGGGTAAAATGGAATTTGGCTAAAGTAGAAGAGGCTTGTATGGTTGGCTCCTACATTCAGATTTATCTACATCACCTCTGTGTGTCTTTCATGCTTTCCCATCCTTAGCCTAACAGGCTACCCAATGCATGTGCTTCTCGTGGTGATAATGTAGGTGCAAGAGGGTTGAACAGAAACACGGGATAATGCCTAAGGCTTAGGCTCAGAATTGCCAGCTCTAGTAGCTCTAGAATAGCTCTCCAACTAACAATGTTAGTGATTCAGTAGATCAAACTGAAGGGAATTAGTCAATTGCTAGTTTTCCCTGGACTGGTGTAGCTCACCTGTGATCCAAAGACCTGTTGCCATTCCCTTGAACCCTTTATCCACAATAAGTTAATAACCAAAATTTATAAAGAACTTATAAAACTCAACACTGGGAAGATAAACAATCCAATTAAAAAATGGGCAAAAGAAATGAATAGACACTTCTCCAAAGAGGACATACAGATGGCCAATAGGCATATGAAAACATGCTCAACATCACTAATCATTAGAGAAATGCAAATTAAAACCACAATGAGATATCACCTCACACCTGACAGAATGGTGCTTATTAACAAAACAACACATAATAAGTGCTGGAGAAGGTATGGAGAAAAGGGAATGCAGACTGGTGCAACCACTGTGGAAAACAGTATGAAGATTCCTCAAAAAATTAAAAATGGAACTGCCCTTTGACCCAGCTATCCTACTTTTAAGAATATATCCTAAGAATACAGAATTACTGATTCAAAAGAAGAAATGTACCCCCATGTTTATTGCAGCATTGTTTACAATAACCAAGATCTGGAAACAACCCCAAGTGTCCATCAGTGGACGAGTGGATTAAAAAGCAGTGGTACATATACACAACGGAATACTATGCGGCTGTGAGGAAGAAGGAAATCTTACCTTTTGCAACAACGTGGATGGACCTGGAAACTATTATGCTAAGTTAAATAAGCCAGGCAGAGAAAGAAAAATACCATATGACCTCACTCATTTGAGGAATCCAATGAACAATGTGAACTGAGCAATGGAACAGAGGCAGAGGCGGGATCAAAGGGACCAGAGGGAAAACGGTCAGAGGGAAAGTAGAAGAGAAGATGGGATCAGAGAAGGGAAGAGATTAATGAAATTATATATGCATAACACAGCATTATAGAGAACAGGGCAGCAAATCCTGGAGGGGAGGGGAGAAGGCATTGGGTGGAGGGTGCATAAGGGGGGCCAAGGGAGAATAAGGGGTGGGGGAGATATATTCTATGGGAGACTTGAATCTATGTAAACACAAATTAAAATCATAAATAAAAAAATATGAATGTGCACCAAATGTAGATTAACTATGACCCTAAGAATATTGCTTAGTTTGATAAAATAGCTTTTTGTAGTAAGAAACTTTAAACAAAGGAGGCAGTATATTGATTTTCAATCCAGCTCAATCTCCTTGCCCCATAGCAGATAGGCACATTGAGTAGTATTACCCTAGAACTTGTCTAGAAAAATAGATTCCTTAATCCAAATTTTAATTCTGTCACTATTTATAAATAATACACAAATCTACAGATATTAAGTGAAAACATAATGAATTCAATACCTTTATACCTTAATGGCCTTGCTTGTTTTAAATGATTCTATTAGCAGTACAGATTCAAGCAGGGAATAGTTTAATATTGGGACATATATGAAACTTGGCAGTTATGTTCAGGCATAAGGAGAATGTAGTGCAAAATATGAGCATATTCTAAGCCCAATACTCTTAAAATATAGTCATTTCCCTAGATCTAAATAAAAAAATATGTTTCCTATTGCCTTTTTAACATAGTCTAGAAACCTTTATGTTCCCTAATGTATACAAGGTACCTATCAAAACATAGCTGTGCTATAAAAAGTAATTATTGCTTTTATTAATACTTATCTGCCTTGTCTAACATTTTCTTATTCCTATTAGATTGGAACATTTTTCCATTTTTATTTTCATTTAACAGCTATCAATAAATTATCTGTAATATCTCTGGGAGATTAAATGGATAAAGTCAGATCACACTTTATGAGTTTATATTTTCAAAGTATTATGTCAATAGTCATATTCACTTCAAACTTATTAGAAAAAAATTAATGAAATAGCTCCAGGACATAACATTTTAGAAAGGGTGTCAAAGCAAGCTAAATTTAAAATATTAAGTATATGTCTCCATCTCTACATTTTTATTATTCATGTTACTTCTATTCTCCAAAGCAATAAATTGTGCTAAGAAATGCCTCACCACCCTTTGAACTCCTAAATCATTTGCTGCCAAGAATTCATTGTTTGATTACTTCTTTGTGCTATTTTTCTGTGCGTCTGCTTAACTAAATGACATTGGTCTCATTTCTGTATTAGATTTTGTAAAAAATTTCCACATTTTTTTTGTCCTTATAACAGTTCCCAGAGAAGTTAATGTTATCTCAATTTTTCAAATAAAAAAACTGCCACCCTGGGTCCTGCCCAGTTAGCTCAATGGATGGAGCGGCCCAGCCTGCATAAGTCCTGGACAGGGCACACATGAGAGGTGACCGTCTGCTTCTCTTCCTCCCACCTTTTCTCCCTCTTCCCCTCCCAAAGCCAGTGCCTCGATTGGTTTGAGCATGGGCCTCAGGCACTGAAGATAGCTTGGTTGGTCCAAGTGTCAACCCATGCCCCAGTCTGTGTTGCCAGGTAGATCCGGGTTGGGGCACATGTCTGTCTCACTCTATCCTCTCATTTCACTTAGGAAAGGAAAGGAAAGGAGAGGAAAGGAGAAAAGAAAAGAAAAGAAAGAAAAAGAAAAACTGCTACCCAGGTTAAGTGCTATTTTCCCCCAAGGACATACAACTAGAAAGTAGTCCAGAATACATAAAAACAAAAAAAGTTCTCGAAACCCTGGGCTTGCCTGGCCAAGGCACATATGGGAGTTGATGCTTCCAGCTCCTCCCCCCTTCTCTCTCTCTGTCTCTCTCTCCTCTCTCTCTTTCTCTGTCTCTCTCTCACCCTCTCTCTCTCCTCTCTAAAAATGAATAAATTAAAAAAAAAGCTCATTCATATTAATGCTTTTATAATGGGGGTGGCACATAGAATATGTATGCATGCCTATTTCTCCACCTTCTATTCTGGAGATAGATATCAGTAATTGTACACAATACTCTTTCCCTCAGAGCATACTGGCAGTCTCAGAAATCTTCTCAATGCACTACTAAGGTAAAGTCTCATAATATTTTGGAGTTGGCATTCAGGATTAAATGTGTATGATTTTTCTTTTCTGTATTTTATTTTATTATGGTTATGGTATTTTTGTGTTTGTGCCCTGTAACATCTACCATTTTGCCTTATACCAAATATTGAATGCTAATAAATATGTTAATAGTTCATGATGAAATGGGTAGAAGCTATAATGTGATAAGATTTGACTATAAAAAAAGGTTTTTTCTTTTAATATTGTCATCATTGAATCATTTGTTTCTCAGATATTAATGGACCTCATCTTGTGCCATGTACAGTGTAATGCATTTGAGACTCAAGGATGAATTCATTCACTTGGACATAAAGGGAGACAGAAAAGGGCATGCCATGTCAGACACAATGCACCAGGGCCAAGGGCCCAGTGCTGGGGAGAAAACATTGGCATCCATAGCTCACCCCTGAGGAATGGGCGCCACCTGGGAACCTCTTGGATTACTCTTCACAGAGGAGGGGGTATCATATGAGTTGGGCAGAGCCCTCCCAAAAGACATCTTAGTTTATAGAAGTAGTCTAGCAGGAGCATACATCATCTGCTTGACTACAAGCTTTGTGAATTTTGGCTTCAAAACTTTAAATTAACTTACTAATTCAACAAATGGGTTGACTGGTTAACTTCTCCTATACTGCTTCCTCATAAGCACAATCAGTATATTGCTCTGAAAACATTCCATATTTCATTCATTCAACAAACATTTCTTAAATGTCTTCTATTATCTCTCATTAGGTCCTGATACAATAGTGAATGACAGTTTTATTTTTTCAGAAGCTTCCAGTCTGGGAAATGGAAAACAGTAAAAGAATACATGTTTCAGGCAAAGTCAATCACATAGTACATGTTTTCTGTCACAATGCTTGAGCCAAGAAATGCTGTTTCTCTTCCTCACAACCCATTTAAGGTACTCTTATAATTTTTTTAATCTAAAAATTCCTCCATAATTGCTTACCATTTGTTGAGAACACAATAGTCCCCTACTAGTTTTCTAATCTTTCTGGAGGTATAAATGACAATAATACATCTCTGCAAAAGCTAACATCTTGATATAAGTAATAAGATAAAGAGATAGGCTATGTCAGCTTAATACGTCTTTGTAAGACATATGTCAGGCACCCACAAAGAACCCCACAGGTGAAGGAAAAGGCCAAGATTTCCCTACTTCAGTTATTGTTTATTGAACCCTTTCGTATTTAAGTACTTGGGATTTTAAAATATTACTAATTGGATGGACTATTGTTTTTGTGGTGGAGGTGGTGACGGGTTGACAGGACAGTGATGCAGACTCTGTGAGAGCCACACTGGAAACGTGAACAGGACAAAGGAGATAGGACTGAAATTTGACTACAGTGGACTGAGAGCTACGTTATTTATTAAGTGGAGCGACATGCAAAGTGTGGATGGAAAGATTTTCTGCCAACCTCCCCTCACACCAAACATATTATAAACACCCTTTTCAGAGAAGTAGCTATGTCATATTATTTTTTTTTTCATTCCAAGAATGGATATGGTGCCCTGTCCCTGTTGAAATGGCATGCATTCAGAAAATGTTGGTTGAATATGTATCTCAGGTGGCCTTTTAAAACTTGATAAAAGCACAAACACACCAGTTGTTAAATCAGTGCTATCCATGGCCACTCCAACTGCTTTCCTCCTCATTTTTAATGCACAGAACCCTGACAGGTAGGGCTGGGTTTCCTGGGAGGCTCTTCCACCCTTTGACCCCAAAGTGCATTCTGTGAGTGTGAGCCAATTAGGACTGGCATAGGCCTAAGAGAGTTTCCAGACTCTGTCCAGTAAGATGGAGGAAAAGCTTGCTTGGGGAGGGTGCCAGAATGGTTTCTGCTTTCTTTTTTTGTGTGTGTGACAGAGACAGAGAGAGAGAAACAGATAGGAACAGGCAGACAGGAAGAGAGACAGATGAGAAGCATCACTTCTTCGTTGCAGTACCTTAGTTGTTCATTGATTGCTTTCCCATATGTGCCTTGACCACGGGGCTACAGCAAAGTGAATGACCCCTTGCTCAAGCCAGCAACCTTGAGCTCAAGCTGGTGAGCCTTGCTCACACCAGATGAGACCACACTTAAGCGGGTTTTGAACCTGGGTCCTCCCTGTCCCAGTCTGATGCTCTATGCACTGTACCACAACCTGGTCAGGCATTTTCTGCTTTCTTAAAAAAAAGACGCCTGTAGACAAAAGCCCTTTCTGGGCCTCTGAATCCAACCTGGTGAGGACAAGATAACAGGAGCTGCTGTAGCCAACCATCTATCACATTTGAGGAGAGCTGCCAACACACCCAGGATAGCAGAACAGAAAGCTGGAAGCCATGATCACATTGCAAAGCCTGAATTAACTACCTTGAATTAGTTCTACCTCCAGACTTCCTATGTGAGATAACACATTTTCTTGAAGTCATTTTTACTTTGGTCATCTGTTACTTGCAGCCTAAATTAGCCTGTGAGCTTGGTGGATGATTAAATGTGAGGTGCTGCTGTGCAAATAAAGTAAAAGACTTCTCTCTGTTCACCAAATTTCAGAAGGACTCATTCAGCAAATATTTTTTGAGAACTTACAATGCTTCCAAAATTGATAAATTAAGAGAGAATGCACCTTTATTGAAGTATTGGACTCTAAAGCACAGATATGAAATGCATAATTAAAACCAGCTGGTGTTCAATGCAGTTTCCATGTGAGCTTTTTATATGCGGGAAAGGATCATCTTTGGGTCTTTAAGCAAAAGTGAAAATAGAAGTGGAAAATGTGTGAATAGCTAAATTGGACAACCATGCAAACTTCTCACACAGTATTATAGTTTGGTAGTGTGCATACTAATGCTCTGAAACTTTTCAATTTGTTCAGTTTTTGCCCTTCCCTAACTCCTACTTTATTCTGTATATGTCTCCAGGTCTAATGTAGAAACTTATACTAGTTAGAAAATTGTGCTTTTAAATGTACTATTTCATTTAAGAAAATGTTAACTAGATATTTTTGTGTGTGCACAGGTGCTTTCAAATGTTTCTTATATTCCATATGCTAAGACAGTGCTCTCTTTCCTTTATTATTTTGAAGTACAAAATGTTTTTGATGACTTGTAATTCTTTGTGCTTTGGAAATTGGAGTTTTTCTAAGATTAGCTTAAAAATGTACCTTTGGTCACACTTGAGACTCCTTAAGAATAAATAAAATCCACAGTTCTTCTTCAAGCAATGGACTATTAATCTAAGAAGAAAATAAAACCTTGTTTCAGTTCCTGGCTTCTCACAGTGTAGCATCTGAAACAATCTCACAGAAGATCAGTAATTCTGGCTCAATTTAAAGTTAGAGTTTTATTGAGGGTGTTTCAGAAAAATATCTAGTAAGGTTTAAAAACAATTACTCATTGTTTATGAATAAAATAAAAATATCATAAAATAACAGATCAGAGCAACAGATACACTGTCAATGTTCTAGAAGCCATAAAGTGGTGGAAATATAAATTTATATGTATTTTGTTCCTTTGCATGAACGAGAATAACAGAAGAACCCAGAACTTGGTCATTCTACATAGTGTTGTTATACTAATGATGAAACCATGAGCCTGTTCTCTCCAAACACAGTTCCTGATTCCCATCAGACACTCTTTAACAACTCAGCAAATGCTTATAGAGTGGTGGACTACTTTGGGGCTTGTCCCAGAAAATAGCTTCAGATTTCTTCTAGTCATGTTAGAGATTATCTGTTTATTATTAATACAGGGCTTGGCAAAATTAGGTTCATTATTATGAGTATGCGAAACAGCTTATTCGCATATTATTAGTTGTTAATTATTTATTTATTGCAACTGTAAACTTCCTTTCCCCACTCCTGTGTATGGGTCCCCCTGGGAAGCCAGACAGATACTGGTATATCATTAGTCATTTTTTCCATATACCTTCCAGTGTGCTAGCGTAAACCACAGTAGGCCTCTGAATTTGCCTATTTGAATTCAAATGTACAGTTTATGTACACCTAAGTATGTCATTTTCAATATTTATTAAATGATAATATAAATTGTCCTTTATTAAAGAAAAGACAGAACTCTTCTATTGAATCAAAAAAAATAAAAGATAATACTAGATTACCACTGTGATTTAACAAGATATTAAGCTTGCCTTATATTGTCATGTACTTCATAAACCAAGGGTATATTGCAACCCTGCTTAACAATATCTAAAGGGTAATATGTATTGGAATATTTACAGTTCTTAATTTGATAGTCTGACTCTATTATATACACATATTCCAAACATATGACCATTGTCTTAGTTATTTAACTTAATTTTCCCTATCAAAGATAATGTTATTTGCTATTAAATTTTTGCTTTAAAAAGATGGTTATAGAAGATAAGCAGGCTAATCTTGAGATGGAAAACAGTCTCTTCTGTAGCATCATGTATCAATGTATACAGTTCCTTTATTTGTTTATTTACTTATTCCTGCAGCAAACACTTAAATTAACATATGCTAGCTGCCTGGGAACAGGTATGATGCTAGAGCCATGGATAAGCTTGCCTATGCGTGGTGACCAGCACCAAAACGCTGGACATAGAAAGTGCTGAGATAAGGAAAATAATAAATTCCAGTGAATATTAACCACATTTGTCATTTCTTTCCTCAATCTGCTTAACTGGTTATAGTTATCTGGTTGTCTACTACTTAAAATTAGAGTAGGTGATACAATTAAAATAAGTCAGTAAATAAAGGATAGACTAAAATATGTTTCTGTTACATATAAGCAAATGACTTTCTGTTTTGAATAAATGGACTAATGAGGACTAATGCATAAGTTTCCATTGAGCTTCAAATAGACCGATAAACATTAAGCACTTAAATGTAGTACCTGAACATATTTAGTAAATATGAGCTTTTGTACAAATTATTATTTTAACCTAACGTTCACATATATTCTGAAGAATATGTAAATGATGTGCTACATAAATTTAATTTGCCCAGAATTTTTTTTTCCCCTAGACAGGTTAACTACCCATTTTTTTCCATTACTTCCAAACAATATTCATTCATTCATTCATTGGATACATTCATTCATTCAATAGATACATTTATTATGTACCCACTGTGAATAATAGTGCTATCTAAAAATGTATAATCTTGCTGAACAGGCAAAAGGACAGCTAAGTGCAGAACAACAAGGAGACATAGGAAACAATTCAGTGTTAAAATGAGTGACATAAACAAGGAATAGCTAAAACATGCTTCTGTCTCTGTATTTCTAGGCCTATGCCAGACATTATTAATCATTTCCACATTTCCCTACTTAACAGAGACACAGACTCAGAATTTATTTCATGATAATACTGCAGAAAGCCATCACCACCCAAGTTCACCTACTGGGTAAACTATTTGATATCTCTAGCAAGACAACAAGTTCTAAAAAACAGTCAATATCGCTTCCTCACATATATTTTTCTGGCACCTTAACACTATTTTTCTTTCTCTGTAGTCATCAAGTCCTCATCTATGAACCCTCTGCCCCTATCCATTTCTCTCCTGACCATCTCTCCCACCAACACTGTGATGATTTATGGTAAAATAACGAGATGTTATTCAGTATATAAACAGATCATACTACCAATGTGAAAACAAAAAGACAAGTCAAGCCTTCCCTTCAGTGGGTGGGAAACACACATAGAATTGTAGCAGTCACCAGAACTGTTCATCAGTTTCCCTTTCTCCTTTTCATCCAGGCGCCTACCTTGTTAGAAGTTAGGTTTGGCTGTGCGATTAGCTTTGGCTGGTGAAATGTAAACATAAGCACTATAAATGCCAGTGGGCAATTATTCTTCTTCTGGCTTCCCCTGCCTTGACTGTTAATGTTGCCTCCTTACCTTAGATCTCAGAGTGAGAAAATATTAAACAGTGCCTCACCAACCCAGAGTAGACAAGCAGTATGAGCAGGGAATAAAACTTTGTTGATAAAAGCACTGAGATTTATGCCTGACCTGTGGTGGCACGGTAGATAAAGTGTCAACCTGGAATGCTGAGGTCACAGGTTCAAGACCCCAGACTTGTCTGGTCAAGGCACATAACGAGAAGCAACTACTATGAATTGATGCTTTCCACTTCCTCTCCCATTTCTCTCTCTTACTTCTCTCTAAAATCATTAATGAATAAATCAATAAATTAAAGCACTGAGATTCGAGCTTGCCTAGTGTAACCTCTCCTGAATAATACCGCTCTGTAACTCTGCATAGTACAAGGGAGGAACCCATAGAGGAGGCTCACCAAACTAGGTAACATGAAAGAGATTTGTTAGTATAAGAGTTGACAAGGAAACAAAAGGCTTGTTTCATGTTAAAATACCTTTCATTGTAAAACCCAACATTGATTTAGTAATGGCTTTTGTAGAGGGAAAAAAGATACACATTGAAAAGACACAAAATGCTCTTCTAATGAAGTGGTAATGTTATAAATTTATCCATAAAAATATAACCTCTTTTATTTCATTATCCCAGTGAAAGTCCAAGTTCAAACCTTTTTTAATTGACTCCCAAAAGTCTTCAAAACCACTTCTTCCTTTAGCATTGATGCACAGCTTCAAGGAGACATGACTTTTCCTGTAACCATTGTGTATGTGATATTGATTTGCTTAGCTGAGTACTTGTAAGGGCTCAACATTTTATAGAGCACTAAAAAATACTGGGAATTCATTTGCATCTTCTGTAATATCATATTATTTTTAGTTTCATGAGTTACATATCACTAGAGTTAAATAATTCTCTTGAAAAAAATAATAAAAAAATAAAAAAAAATAAAAATAAATAAAAATAAAAAATTCTCTTGAATGCTCTGTTTTTGACCAGATCAATACTTATCACCATCATAATGCATGAATTATTTGCATTCATAGCTCATAGTTTTGACAATTATTTGACCTATTTGAGATCTATGGTAATTCCTACTGCCTTTATTTTTATTGTCTGAAGTGGGAAGGAAATTTGTGTTTTGAACCTAAAGACAAGTAAAAAATTCAGCTCTATTTTATCCATCATCTCAGCTTTGATCTGGTAAAACACTTGATTATTTCTTTACAAGAGACTAGATGAGATAGCTTTTATCTATCTTTTATTATATTTGTATTATCAATCTCTTTTTTATACTCATTTATGTGCATAAATTTTTTTTAATTTTAGTGAAACCTTTATTAAGGCATTTTAAATGACACTTAGATATCCAATATAAATTATAATTCATTTATATTTGATACTACCAATACAGATATCTGAGTTGAAAGTTAGATGAATAGTTATCTCCTAAGCATGACTTAATTCACACACACACAAAATTTATGACAACTGTGTCCCAACTTGCCCCACTTCCTATCAACTGGAGAGTTATCTTTAACAATAATCATATTTTCCTATTTTGAAATATTAATATGTGAAAAAGGGTTCTGGAATTTGGTACTGAAAACTGACAATCTATAAATAGCACTAAAGACAAATAGTTTAATAAACATTTAAGCATACTATATATATATATATATATATAGTATTCACATATATGAGATATAACTAATGTACATATTTATATATACTGCTCACAAGAATTAGGGGATATTTCAAAATGAATATGAAGCAATAAGAAAAGCATTTGATTTTTTTTAAACAAGAACATCAGACAAGCAAATGACAAGTCAAAGAAAGTTTTTCAATTATGCAAATCAGATGCAAAACCAACTTCTGTTTCATTGGTGAAAACGCACTGTACAAAAGGTTGAAAGTATTGGAGTATCTGTGCGTTTCCTGATCCCCTAATTTTTGTGAGCAGTATAGATATAGATATATACAAACCACAAATAATAAGCCATGTAGTTCTTATATTAACTCTTAAGTTTTCTCCTAGAAACTGATAAACCCTTTAGGCAGATGTGACTAAAAAAAAATGCTTTTGTCTTGCCACATGTGTAAAGTTTTTCCATCATTAGGCTATCTCAAGCTCATCTCCTCTCTTCCATACTGTTCAATCTCCTGTCCGCTTGTGTGGATTTATTACTTCCTCCTGAAACTTGACCTATAAAATAATTTCGAATAACACTTCCTCTCTGTGAATACTCAAACCTCACACTTTCGATAGTCTTCCAAGACAATGTTAATAAGAATATCAGTTTCTCTACAATAAACGTTTTCTAGACAAAAATGCTAAATCTAGTTCTTTCTGGCTATTGCTTTTCTTTCTGTTTGGCCTGTTATCATTCTACATCTCTGAGCTAAGCTGGCAGTGGTTAAAGCAGATATTTTGTCATTGTGGTTGTTTTCTAGGTGTTATGTTAGTCTGATTGAAAAGGTCTCCCTCTTCAGTAGCCTTTGATTCTGTAATACTTTCTGTCATGCCATTCAATGTTGCCCTTCTCTATTCGCCACAGTTCTGAATGTTATTGTTTTATTCTTTCACATTCTTTACATGTAAACAGCACAAAAATACAATAGGAGAAAAGAGATTTATCAGCATATTAATTAATATGAATTATCTTATAGTATGACTATTTTAGGTCAATCTTTATTTTTACTGATTTTAATTTTCAAAAACTAAACCAAAAATTTTCATTGTAATATTATTTTTGTATCACTTCTGTAATCTACCTATAAAATAAAAGCTATTTTGAAGGAAAAGGTATGATTGCTCACTGTTGTACAATAACAAAACAAGTCCTTACACATTAAAAGATATAGTGAAGTGAGGAATCATAAGTATCAATGTAGTACTTTGGACAATTACTACACTTCCAGTAACTGCTTCTGGTAAATTTTCAAATGGACTTGTAGTGCTAGTTTTTTCCCTTTTGTGGACTCAGATTCATAAAGAAGAAGAATTTTGAGCTCAGGAAATTACCGAAGGATGACTTTTCAAAACTTTCTCTCCAAATTGTTACTATTAGGGAGATTATTTATAAGATATTAACATTGGTTTTTGCCAAAAGGAACTGTGATTTTAAAAAAAGAAATGTAACTATCAACCAATTCCCTCTCCAAATTTTCATAAAGAGAAAGGTTTTGTATTACTGGCAAGTTCTTAGAAAAGTCTCTGATGGAAAATTCTAAATAAAAGTCAGTTTTGCTGCAAAGCAGAGTGGGTACAGGTGACTTGTTTTTAGAGAGCTGATGTGGGCAGATCAAGGCTCACTTAGAATATGTGCCAAGAGTTAACCCTGAATTCCTTGATGAAGATTGTCCCATTACAGTCTGGGAAGAATTCAATTCACTGATTGCAGGCTTCAGTTCCTTAAGAAATGCTGAAGAAAAAGATGTCCAAAATGCTCAGGCTGATTTTTAAACTAACATTATTAATAGGGTTAATTTTCACCTTTAGCAATCACATGGTGAGACTCCAACCCTGTATCTTTCAAGGTAGAAAATAATTTGTGGAAAGCTATCTAATTAACTTGAATCCCAATTGTATATTTCAGGGTCTGTTCAATTTAAATTTTATTCATCAAATTCATCAATTGACTTTAGAGAGAGAGGAAGGGAAAGAAAGAAACATTGATTTATTGTTTCACTTATTTATGCATTCATTGGTTGATTCTTATATGTGTCCTGACCGGGGATCGAATCTGCAACCTTGACATATCGAGTTGAGCCTCTAACCAACTGAACTACTAGGCCAGGATAAAACCTCTTCATTTTAAAATTAGGGACTGTCTGTCCTACTCTCTTTTATATACTCCATCTCTTCCTTGTTTCTCTTCTCTTTTCAACAATACACTGTGTTATATCTCACCAACAAAGATACTATTTTGTGACATAGGACATTTTTTTAACACCGTGTTGTTGTTCATTGAAGAAGGGTACAAAGTTTATTTGATGTCGTTTAGTACTAGTAATAATAATAATTAATCATAGTAACAATAATAACAATAGATTAGGGAAGGCACAGTCTTGATTTTTGATTATTTTTGAGAGCTTGCTATATGAATTTATATGGTTTCATAGGATATGAAGCTGTGCTATCTTGTCGGTGGAACCTGATTTCATATATTGCTCAATAGATGCGAGAATAGTCACCATATCTACGTATAAAAGGAAAAAAAAACATAGTATATATACAGTTTGGTATTATCTGTGGTTTTAAGCATCCACTGTGAATCTTAGAACTGAATGTATCCCCCAGGAATAAGTAGAACTAATGTACATTTTGAGTGTCTCAATCTGCCCAGACTGGCAATGCTCTGGGGTCAGGCTAGGGAGAAAGGCATAGTTTCTTCCCTCAAAGAATTTAATATTCTACATGTGATTTTTTTCCTTTTCTATGAAACTTTCAAAGAAATTATAAAGCACTTTGAATATCTTCAGTTTTTATCTCTTGTACCTAACCAGCCTCAGAAAGAAAACTTTACTTAGATTTCAAAAGATAGAATGCATTGTTTCTATTATAAAGGGTTTTCTTAAAATCCTTTGTAATGTGTTCAGATTGATGTGATAATTGGCCATTAAATACCCAGTACACTTTTCTGGTAGACAAAAAGTAATAGCTTACTAAATAAATGTGTTTGAACAGCTTATTGAAATCACCTATTTGAACTTTTATTTTAGGTGATGGTAGATGATAGATAAATAGAAAGATAGATGATAGATAGATAGATAGATAAATAGATGATAGATTTAATCATTAGACATCTCACTGAAAATTTTGGATTTCAGAATACATTGCACCATTATTGCCTTCCTTGTGTCTGTTAGTCATAGTGCAACCACTGGAAGTTTTGTCCCCTTGAAAGAGAATTGTTGAGATGTCAGTCATTTGGACCTGAAAGGAATCTTAAATACCATATTATGCAACTCTTTAAAGCAGTGATTTTCAACAGGTGTGCCACAAGAATTTTTTAATGCAGTACTGACTATTTAGTCAGGGGCACCGACCCCTTTTCATTTAGAATGCAAATTAAAAAATGACAATAGCCAACACAATGATTGCCATTTATTGTGAATGAATCAAAATTATACCTGTTTTTGTCAGAGTGGCAAAAAATACATTTTTTGGTGAGCCACAGAATTTTAGTAATTAATTTATGTGTGTCACGAGATGAAAAAGGGTGAAAGTCACTGCTTTAAAGCAGGGGTCGGGAACCTTGTTGGCTGAGAGAGCCACGAACGCCACATAGTTTAAAATGTAATTCCATGAGAGCCATACAATATGTTTAACACTAAATACAAGTAAATGTGTGCATTTTATGTAAGACCAACACTTTTAAAGTACAATAAATCTCAAATTCTTTTTAATAACGTTGTTATCCTGTTGCTAACCAATGATGAATAAAGTACTTCTTATCATTAATGTGACTTCTGTGCTGCATGGTTTTGCTGATGGCTTTGTAGTCTGATTGATAGGTGGTGAGGTTAAGCTTCATTCAGGCGTTGAAACTTTCATCCATTAAATGTGATCGTAGGTTGGTCTTAATGTTCTTTAGATGTGAGAAAGACTGCTCACATGCATATATAGAGCCAAACATTGTCAGTACAGCAATACTCACATGCTGCAGTGTGTGGTATGTGACAGGAAGCGAGGTCCAAGTTTTGACAATCAGCTGGTCCGCAGGTTGAAGTTTTTTCATTTCTCCCCACTTGTGTTTTCTTGCCAACTCTTCTTGCTGTCATGCAAGTCTTTCCAAATCTTCATTCAGTGACTTGAACTTATTCACCCACATGTCTTAGGCCTTCAGGTCATCAGCTTGTAGCTCAAAATCTCTGAGGGAGACACACGGGGATGTAACTCAGGTCGATGCTGTCCACTGCACACTCGTTTGGATGAACTTAAAAACACAAGTGCACTCACGAAATTCTCCAAAGCGTGCTTTGAATGACTGCAGGAGATTAGATGTGAAGCCTGCTAGCTGCTGGAGATCAAGATGTTGAGCAGGGTCACTTGCTGTGCATGCATCTTTAAACTCTCCTAGTTTTTCAAAGTGTAATAAATGACCTGTTTCAGTGTTGGCTATGAAGAATTCCAGCTTGTTTTCAAATGCAAACACTGCTTGTTGAAGGGATAAGACTGTATTTCCAATGGCTTGCATTTTTACATTGAGCTGATTCAGATGTTAAGTCATGTCCATGGGATAGTAGAACTTCAGGAGCCATTCAGTGTTAGCTAACTCAGGATGCTCGATGTTTTTCATTTCAAGAAAAGTCCAGATTTCGCTTAGACAAGCCGCAAAATGGCTGAGCACCTTCCCTCTTGACAACCAACGCACATTGCTGTGCAGAAGCAGACCAAGATAATTATTCCCAACTTCATCCAGCAGTGTGTTTTAAACTGGCGATCATTTAAAGCTCGGGCAACAATAAAGTTGACCACCCGAACGACCAGCGACCTCACCTCACCAAGCTGCTTGCCACACATCTAAGCACAAAGCGTCTCCTGAGGTGGGATGCAGTGAAAACTTAGGATGGGTCTCTTTTCGTGTTCACGAAGAAGTGCTACGAATCCTGTTTTTCCTCACCATGCACAGAGCACCATCAGTACACACTGAAATAAGTTTATCCATCTGTAGATTGTTTTCTTTAGTGAACTCAGTGAAAGACTTGAATAAATCCTCCCCTCTTGTTGTCTCTTTCATAGGCAAAACAGCAAGACTTTCATGTAGTGTGTCACTGACAGCATACCTTGCAATCACACTGTACTGGGATAAATGGCTTATATCTGTTGACTCATCCAAAGCAAGAGATAAGAATGGTACTGCATTTATGTCCTTCACTTTGTGTTGCCTCAATTTGATTTGCTATCATGATGGTATGAACAGTTCTTGCCAACAGAAGCATGTCTTTTATTCATTTGATTATCTTGTCTTTATCTGAAAAGTCTTGTCTTTATCAAAAAGTTCACTGGCTACATCAAGCATGAATGTTTTGGCATACTCCCCATCTATGAATGGCTTTCCATTTCTCACAATTGCTAAAGCATCAGCAAAGCTAGCCGAAATCCAGTCACCTTGTTGGGTCCAAACACGGAGTTGCTGCTGACTAGCTTGCACTCTGCACAGTAGCTCTTGACATGCTTTCTTCCTGCTATCCCCTAGTGAATATCTCAATGCAAATGTAGTATGGTGCGTGTCGAAGTGTCGCTTTATATTTGACCGTTTCATCGATGCAATTTTATCATTGCATATTAGACACACTGCAGAACCTGCTCACCCCATAGAGGCAAATTCCTCTGTCCATTCCTGCTGAAAAGTATGATACTCCTCATTGTTTTTTCTTTTAGCCATCTTTTTCATCAAAAGGGTTTCTGCAATTAGCTAGTTATTTGATTAAAAGGAGGGAAGTTCACTTCCTGACCTCACAACGACCCATGTATGTTACGCATTATCCAATAAAAATTTGATGTTGTCCCAGAGGACAGCTGTGATTGGCTCCAGCCACCTGCAATCATGAACATGAGTGGAAGGAAATGAATGGATTGTAATACATGAGATTGTTTTATATTTTTAACTTTATTATTTTTTTATTAAAGATTTGTCTGCGAGCCAGATGCAGCCATCAAAAGAGCCACATCTGGCTCGTGAGCCATAGGTTCCGGACCCCTGCTCTAAAGTATTTGTTTGAGAAACAGAAGCCAGAAAGAGGTCATGGTGTGTCTAATGCTGCTGTTTGTTTTAGTGGGAGAAAGTCATCAGGACTAAAACATGGTAGAGCTGAATTCAAGATCCTGCTCTAACAGATACCAGCCTTTCTTTCTTTTGACTTGCAACAAATCACTTCAACTTCTCTGTGTTGATTTTATTACCTGTTAAAGTTACAAAACAAATTTAATTTAAAAGATAAAACAGAATGAAAGCAATATATACAGCCTACTTTTTTGACAACTTATATTTATGAGAGACTTTCAAAATTAGATGCTTTTGAAATATACTACACACTACAAAAATTAAGTAGGCACTTTGTGGTTGCTGTTTTACAGCAGAGGTGGAACTGGTTTATTTATCATTCAACTTCATTCTGAGTAAACATTGCTTCTATTGTCAATGTTAGAAAGGTCCAAACCTCTAGAGAATTTTTTAAAGAGTTTATTTGAGCCAAACTGATGACATATGCCAGGGAGCATGATCTCAAATGCTCCACAAAATCACAGTTTTGCAGGTATTTTAGGCCTTTGAAATTAAGGGTGGGGTGGAGGGAGGAATAGAGAAATTAAGGCAGGGATTGTATTACAAGATAGTTAACAAGACATGCACTATCTTGGGTGTCATATCCCCTTCAAGGGGAATTACTTCTGGTATTTCAAAGTTGTATTAACCTAGATGAACAAGGTTGGTATAAAACCTTTCTCTAAAAAAGTTACAGGCCTTGGGCATGACTAGCCACAGTGACCTGCCCAGTTTGGAATTTATGATCAGATTGCCCTGCGAGGTTACTTTCCATCCACATTGTGATATATTGCATGATCATGGAACAGTCAATTTACAAATACAATTTTGTAGAAAGTCCCTTTGCAAGTTGGGAATTTCTTGAATCAATGACCATTCTTAGTTTTTGTGTTGTAGCTGCAGAATATAGGGTTTGTGATTATCAGCCATGCTGCAGACTCATGGATGTCTTACGGGAACAGTGAGGCAAATGATTATGTGTTTACTGTTCCATTGATTTGTGTGAGGTGTCATAGTTTACAACTATGTCATACTTTTTTCCCATAGACTCATTGATGAAACAACTCAGTATTTGCCCTTTGCATTTTATGTTATTTTAGATAATATAACCTAAGAAGAAATAGAAATATTACCTTTATTTGTAATTTCCTTTCTTCTTAAACATTATGCTCTGTGACAGTGGATTACCAAATACATTCTACTGGGACCTGGAATGACTATTCCATGAAACGGAAAAAGCTAATTAAGGAGCGAGACCCAGGTGTTCAGTGTCAAAGGTACCAAAGTCGCTGGCCTCTAACTCTAGGTCATTGTTTACCAGAATTGATGTCCTGAAAGAGATTCCAAGGTCAAAGATAAGAGGGTGAGCCCAGGATGAGCCTTCAGTTTAAAACTAAGATTAAAAATCAGATATGATGCCGGGTGGATCCCAGTCGGGTGCATGCGGGAGTCTGACTGTCTCTCCCCGTTTCCAGCTTCAGAAAGAAAAAAAAAACAGATATGAGGTACAGAGTCAAAGCAGTGAGGTGGAGAAACTGGGGAAGTCTAGAATAAGAAGAAAAATACTAGAAAACATGAGAGGGTCAGGGAATCTCAAACTTTAGGGGGCATCTGGGTCACCTAGAGACCTATTAAAACAAGTAGCACTGGGCTCCACCTTCAGCATTCCTAGGTCTTGGTGGAGCTTGAAAATTTGCATTTTTAACAAGGTCCTAGGTTTTGCTAATGATGCTAGTCTGGAGACCACCCTTTAAGAATGGTTGTCCTAGATGAATTCCAGAAATAAGTGATAGTGTGATAGTGCCAACAGTGAGTTTTCATGAGTTCCTGGAATATTGTGTTCAGTTACCTTAGTTTGCTTAAAGGAGAGGGGACAGGACAGACATATAGAACACTTTGCCTTTTTCTTGTCATTTAAAATTTTTATTTTTAAAAAGTCTAATGCGCCTGACTGGGCGGTGGCGCAGTGGATAGAGTATTGGACTGGGATGCCGAAGACTCAGGTTCGAGACCCCGAGGTCTGAAGGCCTGCGGTCAAGGCACATATGAGAAAGCAATCAATGAACAACTAAGGTGTTGCAATACGGAATGAAAAACTAATGATTGATGCTTCTCATCTCTCCATTTCTGCCTGTCTGTCCCTCTCTCTGACTCTCTCTCTCTGTCTCTGTCAAAAAAAAAAGTCTAATGCACAATTCAGTTTTTGAAGATATAAACCTCCTCTGTATTAAAATGCAAAATAAGAACTTACATTTTTGCCATGTAAACACACATAGAAATTCTATGAAAAATGATATACAGCATGTTTTTGTACTCATACAGCTAGTAGGTTCTCTAGTTAAAAGTGTGTGTCCTGAGGATAAACTGCCAGGGTCACTTCTTGATTCTATTACCAGCTTGTGCTCTAAGGTCATAAGGTTCTTAAACTCTTAGAGCTTCCTCTGTAAAAACGTGGATATTATTAACTGCAATAGAGTTGTTGTGAGGATTAAATGCAGTGGGATATTTAAACCAATGGTGGGATTCAAATAATTTAGCAACTGGTTCTCTGCCTTAATGACCATTTTAAGTATAAAATATATATATATATATATATGTGTGTGTGTGTATATATATATATATATTTTAATACAGAGGAGGTTTATATCTTCAAAAACTGAATTGTGCATTAGACACACACACATATATATATATATATATATACACACCAAAAGGTAGTTTATTATTTCATGCATTTAATACTTAAATAAGAACAATTAAAGAGGTACACAAAACTAGGTTATGTTATAAGAAAGAGTTTTAAAATATAAATAAAAAATATTAAGTAATACCTGACAAAAAACAATAAAACTGTTATTGAAGATAATTCCATATTGCTTCCTGATTGACATCCTCACTTGCACTTTTTTTCACCTATGGACAGAATGAACTTTACTACAGGTACTTAGAATACACTGTTACACAGATGAATGTTATAAAAGTATAAGGAATGTACATTTGTGATTTCCAGCTTGGGTAGCTGCCCAGGTGCCCACCTTAGAGAGAACTCTGATTACAAGTGCCATTTTAATGACTGGTTTGCTGAACTCAACAAAAAATCAGGTATCAGTTTTACCAATTTGATAAAAAACTGTCTGAATCCTACCACTGATTTAAACTACTTATTTGGTATTATGTGCCTGAGACATAATAATTGCTCCATAAATATTTACTATTTTTGGAATACCAAAGTAAATACCTTCATTCAGGAATGTGACTTTGTATCAATACTATATAATACTTGGTAGTTATCTCAGGTTTAACCTAATAGGTTTGCCCTGTGTATCTATAATTCATTATAACTCTTCAGCTAAGAATAGCAATGAGTTGGCCTGAAGTTATAAATTATATGTAAACTGTGATTCAGAAATCAAAGTGGATTACAGATACCAAAGAATCTAAAATTTCCTCTAGCAAATTTCAAACTAAGAGGAAGAATGCCCTCTAGTTAAGAGGGTCGGGCTGACCAGGCAGTGGCGCAGTGGATAGAGCATCGGACTGGGATGCCAAGGACCGAGGTTCGAGACCCCAAGGTTGCCAGCTTGAGCGTGGGCTCATCTGGTTTGAGCAAAAGCTCACCAGCTTAGACCCAAGGTCGCTGGTTCGAGCAAAGGGTTACTCAGTCTGCTGAAGGCCTGCGGTCAAGGCACATATGAGAAAGCAATCAATGAACAACTCAGTGAAAAACTAATGATTGATGCTTCTCATCTCTTTGTTCCTGTCTGTCTGTCCCTGTCTATCCCTCTCTCTGACTCTCTCTCTGTCTCTGTAAAAAAACAAACAAACAAACAAACAAAAAAACAAACAAAAAAAACAAACAAAGAGGGCCAGCTCTGGGACAAGATGGCCTATATTTACATTCTGACTCCACCCTGTACTAAATCTGTGACCTTGAATATATTACTTGACCTCTCTGTGACTCAGAATCTTTATCTGTCAAGTGGTGATAATAAACTCAATAAGTTTATATAAGTATGTATGGTCATACACACAAACACTCTCATACAAGGTCATATTTAGTACATAGTTTAGATTCTGTAAATGAAACATGCAAAATACTTAGAACAATACCTTGCACAAAATAAGCATTGTAAAAGTGTTTGCTGTTTTTGATATCTAGCTTATACATATGTTAATTTGGGCAGTACTTTATTTTTAAGGGAAAGTAAATAAGCAAACAAGATTTAAAAAATTTTGGGGCCTCCAGTTCCATATACTGCAACAAAGTCTGTGGTAACTTCATAAAACTGGAAACAAACTTTTCCTTAATAAAACTACATAGAAGGAAAGCCCCTCAACTGATCCCCAGCTTTCTTAAAAGTATAATTGGTGTTTCATTTAAGAACAGAATTAGTATTTTTAAGACTATCTAATTTTTAATAATATTCTGTGGGGGGAGTCCCTTTTCTACTTACAGAAATCTTTTACAAGTGCACATATAAAGGATGTCAGTGATTTTGTTATTGACAAGTTCCTGGTATTCTGTGTGTTGACACCACTGACCTCTCTGTCCTTGAAGTCGCCTCCTTCTGGGCAACTTGACATTGATTTGGCACCACTGTGGGTCCCCTGCTTCCCTCCCAGACATTACTTCCCTGGCTTCCCAGGCAATCATTTTGTCATCTGCCCCTTCGGGACATGTCTGCCAGCACCCACACCATAGGCCCCCTCTCTGGAGAAACTTCCTCAGAGGACTCTGACCCCAAAGGCTTCCTCTTTCCTCTCCGAGTCAAGGCCATATCTGTTCATTCTTCCACAACAGCTCTAGCATTACATTTCCAAAAGCCTGCTAATGCTCCCACTTGAATTTCTCATTGTTACCTTGGAACCAAACTTACATTTCTTCAAAAACATTAACCCTTCCTGTGCCGCTGTGTGTCAGTGTTACCGTACTGGGCCTAAGCCTTGGGGTTAGCATGCTGCTCCTTCCACTGACCCATCCTTTGCGTTTCTTTCTTAACTACAAGTTCCTTTTGATTTTGTTTCCCTGCTGTGATCTTACTGCTGCCAGAACCTCGTTCTCCAGCAGTTATGCAGTCTCCCCTCATCCAAGATTTCACCTGCTACAGCTTCCATTACCCAAGGTCAACTTTAGTCCCAAAATATTAAAAGGAAAATTCTAGAAATAAACACTTCATAAGTTTGACATCGCACCACATTCTGCGTAGCACGGTGAAATTTCTCAAGTTGTGTTCTGTCCCACCCAGACTGTGACTCATGCACTTGTCCTGTGTCTCTATACTGTGTACGCTTTGCCCTTTAGTTAGGTAGGAGCCATCTTGGTTAACAGATCCACTGCGAGTATCACAGTGCTACTGTTCAAATAACCCATATAGTTAATAATGTATAATTAATAATGATCCTAAAGTGCAAGAGTAATGATGCTGTCAGTTCATGTGCCAAAGAGAAATCACAGTGCTCTCTTTAAATGAAAAGGTGAAAGCTCTCAACTTTATAAAGAAAGAAAAGAAGTTGTATACTGGTTCTGGCTGGTTGGCTCAGCAATAGAGCATCAGCCAGTGTGTGGAAGTCCCAGGTTCAATTTCCGGTCAGGACACATAGGAGAAGCGACCATCTGCTTCTCCAACCCCCACCCTTTACTCTTCCCCTTCCCCATCTCTCTCTCTCTCTCTTTATTTCTCTCTCTCCTCTTCTCCCACAGCCATGGCTCGATGGTTCCAGCAGGTTGGCCCTGGAGCTGAGGATGACTCCATTGCTTTGTCTCAGGTGCTAAAAAATAGCTCTGTTGAGCAGCAGCCCCAGGTGGTCACAGCATCACCTCTTGTGGAGCTTGCTGGTTACTCAGGGTACATGTGGCAGTCTGTCTCTCTGCCTCCCCACCGCTTACTTAATAATTTTTTTAAAAAAAGAAGTTGCATAATAAGATTGTTAAGATAACTAATCTTGTCTTTGTGAAATTGTGAAGAAGGAAAAAAATTGTGTTAGCTTTGCTGTTGTACCTCAAACTGCAATAGTTATAGATAGTATAAGTACTTAGTTAAAATGGAAAAGGCATTGAATTTATGGGTAGAGGAGAGGAAATGTTTATGGGTGTTTCTTTTGATGGCAACATGTTGCACCAGAAAGTAGAGTCTGTACTCAAGACTTCAACAAGGTACCCTCTGAAACCAGGGTCCCCATTCACATAACTTTTATGATGGTATTTTGTTATAATTATTCTATTTTATTATTAGTTATTGTTGTTAATCTCTTACTGTGTGTAATATATAAATGAAACTTGACCATAGGTATGTATGTATAGGAAAAAACAGAGTGTATGTCAAGTTCAATACGGTCTCCTGTTTCAGGCATCCACTGGGGGGGTCTTGGAATGTATGCATTGCGGACGAGGAGAGACTGCTGTGGCTCCTAGCAGACAGTCCCATGGCAGGTGCTCCCCTCCTCTGCCTTTTTTACAGAACCAGCAGACCAGTAATCTTCCTTGAAACAAGCCTTTTACCCTTCTGAGCTTTTCTGTTCCTACCTTTCAAGTGCGGGGACATTTTTGCCTGGCTTTCAAATATTTCCAGTTTGCCTTTTAAGCATGTATCCCCCCCCCCCCGAAATATACCCTCCCTAGGACTATGCTCGGGTGGGTCCTCTTACTCTGCTCTCAGGCACACAGCTCATTCACGCTGCAGCGCTATAGCGCTCTCTGCTGCGGGTCAACCACCACATTTACACTCAGCGCTTAATATCTCTTTGAGTATTGTTTACACTGTGTGGTAGGCATCAACTTTCTTTTCCAGGTCTGCAAAGGCAGCTGTTCTTTTATCATTCTTTGATTATATTCAGCGCTAATATAGCATCTGGAACAGTTAAAATATAAAATTAAATTAAAATAAAACCACTGAATATTAACCCTGAAAGAGACCATAAAAGAAAATGTGCTGCTCAATCTTCTTATTTCATAAATAAGGAATCTGAACATCTGAGATGAGTTATTTTAAAATGTAATAGTTAAATATTGAGATTTATATTTACCTTGTATTCATGGTACATGGCATCCAGTGGCTGTTTACATTACTGAGATAGTTTTACTTTAGAATAGATTGGCTTTTGATTTAAAATATTAATTTATAGAAATGATAAGTAAATGATAGCACTGGACCTAAGAAAATATGGCAAAAGTCTTGAAAGTAATGATCAATAGACAGAAGGGGGTTGAAAATACTGCAATGCATTGTTTAGAGCCTGTGCTTAATAAATGGTTGTTGACTGGCTGATAGCTCACATCTGTCCCCCTACTCCCTAACAAACAGCCTCACCCATTTATGAAATGAGCAGACAAGTAATTTCATGGCTACATTTTCAGCATAAAGTCCAGGGAAGAGAAGAGTCAAGGGTCCACTGACAAAACTCTGTCTGGCACCAACGAAGTTGTCTGCTAGTAGCCAAGCTCACTGGAGGTGGCGTGACTGCAGAGTCAGCGCCCCAGGCTGCAGGCAGGGAGTATGGACCTCCCTTAGCCCTTTGTTCTCTTAGGACTCTCCCCTACACAAAGTTTAAGTGGGCAAGTGCAGCACTTTAAACACAGAATGAGTCAAAAAAGGAAAAAAGAAAATTGAAATTCCCATACACACAAGAACATTTGGAAAAGGGAGAGAAAGCTTTGTATTCCACATGCTGATTCATTGTTCACCCTCCTTCTCTTATTTTGGAAAGTTGGAGAGCCACCCTGAGCAGCCCACCCTTTAAGTGATTTCCACCAGCAATTTCGGCCTTCCTGGCCAGGCGCTCCGAATTACAGGCCCCAGAGTAAACTGTCTGCGGGAGGACAGATATAGATGGTGGCTGGAGAGCTGCTTACAGAGGGGCCTACGATGCCCAAGTACAAAGTGCAAGAACTCTGGATATTGGGAGCAACAGAAAATGGGTCTACTGTAATTCTGATATAAGCTACCTAGAGTTAGGTCAGCTTTTCACAAGTAAGCTTTCATAGCCCCTGCACTTCACACACCAGCTACAAATTGGGGGGGGGGGACGGTGGCCCAGGCTACCCACACTTCTGAGAAACTAGCAAAAAATTCAGTTTCCCAGAAGCCCGTCAGGTTTGAGAATTTGCTAGTGTTAATGTAAGAAATGTCCAAACCTATAGAGAATTTATTTGAACCAAACTGAAGACATATGTTAGGGAGCAAGATCTCAAATTCCCCACAGAACAACAATTTTTAGCAGCTTTCTTAATGCATTTGAAACTAAGGAAGTAATTTAAGAAGATTCCATGGAGATGAGAAAAAGCAAAGGGAGGAACGGTGGATTGGATTTCAGGATGTTTACAAGGTTATGTGGTTTTCGAAGGTGGTGATGGATTATTTCAAAAGTATGTTAACCTAGATGCATAGAAACAATGAACAGGCCTTCCTGAAGGCAAAGATACACTTTTTCCTAAAAAGTTACATGCCTAGAACCTGAGTACCCACTATGACCTGCCCAATTAGGGATTGATGATCATGTTACCCTGGGAGGTCACTTTCTGTAGAACCCTTCTTTTTTCTTTCATTCACACTAGAACAACACATGAAACTTAAGATGGTACTATAGTTAAAATTACAGTTTTACTAGAAAGGGTACAAGAAGGAACCAGCCAAATAAAGAGACACACCTGGCAAGCAAGTCTGGGAGGGTCTTAGGCGTGAGCTTTTGTTTCCTCAGGACAGGTCACCTTTCCAGCACATCAGTGTGTATCACCAACCAGGAAGCTTACCTAAGTGCAAGGGACTGAGTTTCTGTTGGTGTTTTATTCTGTAAACAAGATTGATTGTGTCATGAGCAGTGTGATATGACTCTATCTCCCGTGCTCCTAACCTCCAGCAATGTTAGGAGGTCAGGGTGATATCAAAGCTCAAAGCCCAAACCCTCTCATTATTGCATATTGGTCCTGCTGTTGTGGCCAGCACCAATTTTACAGGTCAGCAGTAGATCACCTCATTACCATAAACTCAAATGAAGAAGAACACTTCTATTACTTGCAAAATTCTTAGGGTTTAAAAGTTTCCTCTCAGGAACCCAGGACAAAGACCAGAATTTATTATTATTATTTTTATTATACAACATAGAAAATATAATATGAATTGGACCTACTTTAAGTCATGAAAAACTAAGGCAAAAAAATTTATTATTTTTATGAAGGCGAAACCACTAAAAAATATCATTTGAATGTAAAATATATGGTCATTAAATACCATTAGATTTTTTAAAATTTGTTTTTCATTTATTCATTCATCTAGCAATATTTATGGAGTATCTACCTTCTAGGCTAATCAATGAAGATAGATTACTACACTGTCCCTGTAAAAGCACTTATTTATTTGTATTACATTGCAAAGAAGAATGATGAACCACTTGACATTAGTTGTTTATTTTAATGCCAGTTGAAATTAACCTGAACTCTGAGATAAATGTTCCTTTTTGCTTATCAAATATGATGTTAAGAGAGCCTCCAGTTAAAAGTCTAAATTTGTGAGCAACTTTGGGAGGTGGGGTATAATAGAACAAATACATATGTTTGTTTAACTAAAAGGCTACCATTCAGGCATATATTTTTAAACAAATCAAGAAGTGCTTTAAAATGTGATGTGTTTTAAATTGTTCTTTTTTTGCTTTCCTGTAATTGGAGCAACATACTAATTTCTACAAGTTGTGACTACTAACAGAGAGCAATCACCTCACAGACTTGTACCGAAGAGACGAAACCATCCAGGTGACAGGAAACGGCCATGTGCAGAGTCCCCGCTTCCCAAACAGCTACCCCAGGAACCTGCTTCTGACATGGCGGCTCCATTCCCAGGAGAAAACAAGGATACAGCTAGCCTTTGACAATCAGTTTGGATTAGAGGAAGCAGAAAATGAGATCTGTAGGTAAGTGGAGAAAAAAAAAAAAAGTCCATTTTAGAAATCTCTTCCAAGTTAAAAACATTGCATCACACTTCCCTTTTGGGCTCTGTGGCCCTACTTGAGATGCACCACTTCTTTTTGAAAACCCTTATGTCAGTCCCAACAGACAAAAGAAATGAAGGCATAAACAACTGCTGCAGAAGGTCTAGGAACCCGGGTGACTCACACCCGACAGAGCCAGGCTGCGTGACCCCCAGAGCCGGGGGAGTCTGGAGGGCCCTGCCTTGGGCAGGACTGGAGCAACCTTTGCAAACAGGCACAAGCCTCCCATCTAGGTGACCCTAGCTCACCTGCAGCCAAGTCTTGTGTCTTCAGTTCACGTCTGCCCTGGGCTTACATAGTATACAGCCCTACTTGGCTCCAGGAACTAATCCAGACTATTGTAACGTATGCATAGTCATGGTTTCCCCCAGCACTGGGAGAGGATGACAGCAAGGACCCACAGTGTCAGGGCCATATCCTGAAATCCTAAATGATAGCCTGGGCATGTGTAAGAAGGAACAGAAGGCAACCCCAGCGTTGGTGTGCCCCTAGATGCTCAGTTTCCTGTAGTTTCTAAGTTACCATCAGAAGAAAAAAACTATGCCAGATAATCTCCCTTTTTAGCATATTTATCAGAAAAAGCCCTGGCTGTTGTTGATTTTTAATTGTCTGCTCACAGCATCTTATTCACTTAATTAGCATATATAAGACTTGGGGAGGATTTTTTACCTCTCTGTACTTCACTGAACACACTCCTTCTGCCTTGCCAATGAACTACCGAACTGCTAAATCCTTTCAGCGGGTTTATTTGCTTTTGAATAATAAAAAGCGGGTACCTCAAATTTGGCTGTCCTTTGTTGCATGTTTATTATGCTGACAGCTTTTATTATGTTGCTCTTTTTTTTTTCAAGACTAATAGTGGTGACTATTACTTTCTAGGGCCATAGAGGGTAATGTATGCCAGAGAACAGATAGATACTTGCAGGAAGAGCCAGTCAGTATGTACAAAGGGAATAAACTAGAGCAGATCTTGTGTGTCTTTTCAACCTTGAAAGAGAGAACTAATTTTCTGTGCTGGGAAAATAAACGAGATTGTGGAAAATACCTAGTAAAAGATTGTTAACAGTCATCACATGGAAGGCGGAAGCGAGGTCTTCACTACTGAGCAGGGACTTTGATTCTGGTAGTGAGTGAGGTGTTTTGTCATTCTGGCTTTAAAAACAAGAAAAGGAAATTAGGATTTTTTTTTCTTTTGCTTTTCGTTTTTTGTTTTTACCCTACATTAAATCCAGTTGCTTCTCAAAATTCATGGAGAGAGGTAGAGGAGTAAGAGGTAGAAAGAGGAGAGAAAGACACAGACCAGAGACTTGCTTCAGAAGGCACCTTAAGAAACAAAATGGTGCCCTCTTGAAATCAGTTCCTGAGTGAAAGTTACACTGATGATGTGCTTTTTAAAAAAACAAATATGAACTATGGCATTATTAACAAAGTTTCAAGTATATTCCTGCTTTGTGCACTAAATATGATTTACACATATTATATATAAAATAAAATGCAGTTGATTTTCTACCATCTGTTCCAAAGCGTCCTTGATGTTTACACTGTAATATTTTATTGCTTGAGTAATGATTCTTTGTTAGTGCTTTTCACCTTCCAAGCACCTATATTAATTTTTTAGTAATTAGTTTACACAGCACCCAAGAGATAACCAGCTAGTAAAATTGTACAAACCTTCTTATTCTGCTCACAAGAAAATTGAGGCAAGGGACATAGGGGCCTCATAAATCACTGCCAACAAAATTTAGTCACCATATTGTTATGTTCACCTCCTCCCTAAATTACCCTGCCCTACCCAATAAGAGCTCTGAGGTACATGGATAAGACTAATAAAGCCATATTAGATTTTGTTTATATGTATACATGATGTTTCTCATGGTGATTCATTTTGACAATTGTGACAAAAAAATATAAAATATTTGAGGGACTGTTGCTTCATGAGAAGGGGACCAGGACCAAGGTGGGTCTACCCCAACAGAGTCTGGAATTTATGGGTTCTTGACTTTGTGTAGGGAAGATTTCACAACATTGGTGTAGGTGATTTTGAGAGTATGTTTATTAAAGCTGTGGACAGTGAAGCAAAGGAAGAGGTTAAGGTAGAAGAGGCAAGATCAAAGCAGCAGGGCCTGAGCAGGCAGTGGCACAGTGGATAGAACACTGGACTAGGATGTGGAGGACCCAGGTTTGAAACCCTGAGATCGCTAGCTTGAGCGTGGGATCATAAACATGACCCCATGGTCACTGGCTTGAGCCCAAAGGTCACTGGCTTGAAGCCCAAGGTCACTGGCTTGAGCAAGGGGTTACTCACTTTGCTGGAGCGCCCAGGTTTAGGCACATAAAAGAAAGCAATCTTTGAACAATTAAGATGCCGCAACAAAGAATTGATGCTTCTCATCTCTCTTTCTTCCTGTCTTTCTTTTCGTATATGTCTCTCTCTCTGTCTGTCTCTCGAAAAGTCAAGCCTAGGCATAGCTGCCTTTGCCCTTTAGAAAGCAAGTCACAGAGATAGAAGAAGTGAACCAGCTGGTCTGCATGGAGTCAGGAAACAAGTTACAAATGCAAAAGGAGGACCTCTGGAGACAGGTTTGGAGGGTTAGCCCAGGAAACGCTGCTGCCACCCACTGCTCCCCTGGTTGCAAGTCTCCTGGGCACCTTTAGAACACAGGGAAAAGAAAGCAAAAAAACTTACCTGAGGATAGAAGGAGGGCACATGGGCATGTTCCAGAAAAAGCACACACTGTGTTCTTTGTCTTCAGGGTTTTATCTGTTTTCTAAACATGGGAATTTTAAGGGAGGTCTTGGGAAAGGTCTCAATAGAATATTCATCAGCTTTCCAGGTGTGTCTTTTTTTATCCTGATGCATCAAAATGAGCATAGAGGGTTAAGGGTCATTCTATGGTCAGTTTCACCTTTAAAGGTTGTCATCAGAGAAAGACCAGGACCAAGGCAGGTCTGCCCCAGCATGGTCTAGACCAGTGGTCCCCAATCTTTTTTGGGCCATGGACCGGTTTAATGTCAGAAAATATTTTCACGAACCAGCCTTTAGGGTGGGATGGATAAATGCACAAAATAAAATTATGCGACCAGCGTAAAAACTGGTATTTTTAAATATAATTGTCAAACTTACGTGACAAGCGTCAAGAGTTAGTCTTAGACGAATGTAACAGAGGGAATCTGGTCATTTTTTAAAAAATAAAACATCGTTCAGACTTAAATATTAGTAAAACAGAAATAATGTAAGTTATTTATTCTTTCTCTGCGGACCGGTACCAAATGGCCCACAGACCGGTACAGGTTCGTGGCCCGGGGGTTGGGGACCACTGGTATAGACTACTGTTTTTCAATTGCCAATCTGCCAGAAATTTCATGCCTGTCCTTGAAAGAGTTAACCATTCTGCTGTCTCACAAAAACACAGGTCTAGAATGTGTAAACCATTTGCTCCTAAGTATCCTTGGTTAGGGAAAATAAGAACTTGTGATTTATTATCTGGCAATAAATTACTTGGCTGTTTAACTTTCTGTCTCAATTTTCCTATTCCACTTGCCAAGGAATTTTCCTGTCTTCTCACTAACCTGTCTTATTGCCACTGTTCATTGTGAATGCTCATAGTCTTCATTGAGAAGTCATTAGGGATTGGTAGAATGGAGGAGTGAGACCCTGATGCCCAGAACCGAAAAGCAGATGTTTCAGCTCACCACGTACAGTGTTCCCTAGAAAAAATGATCCTTAAAAGAGGTTAACTCTGTCACTGAAGATGCCCTAGTATGTGATGGAAAGGTAGGATGGTATGGAGAGAAATTAAGGATGAAATGCTTATGTGAAATATTTAAAGAGATCTTTCCTGTCTTCTTCAATCCTAGCATTCTATGTTTCTCTGACCAATGTCAAAGGGGAAACTATGGTCTTAAGCTCATTCACACCCTGGCTTACCCAACCCAAGTATTCACAGTATTGGTTAACCCACATTCCTACTCAAGTCATGCTTTCCATTATGATAAAATCATGTTTTATGATATTATCCTTTGAAAAGATAATTACCAAAAAGAAAAGTTAGTGATTTATTTTGTGTAATGAAAGTGCGGAATCAACGTACTGTACAAATACAGATCATTTTCTTTTTAAAGAAAGTACTGAATATGTTAAATTAATTCAAAGGGGGGATTTGTTTAAAAAAAGCTTTATATAGTAAATATTTGGGCATATAATTAGAGCTACATCTTCTTAAATGTGATGATAAATTATAGTTATTAGTTCTTCCAAGAAAATTTTATAAGCCAGATGCTCAGAAAGTAGTCTGTTTTGATTATTAATGATTTTAGGAACAGTCATGGCTAAATATATATACAGGTTCTTTCAGAACAGATTGGGGAACTTTGATTTGGAAAATGTAGTTCAAAAACTAGCTTTGCTTTTTAAATGTCTGTAGGTTATTATTTTTATTTCATCTGCTTGGTCATAAAAATTTGCATATGTTAGTTTTAGTTTCTTGATTGAAGTATGAATTTCAAAGTTCACTTTAATGAAAATGTGTTTATTTTTGTTAAATTGATACTAGGTATGACTTTGTGGAAGTTGAAGATATATCTAAAACCAGTACCATTATTAGAGGACGATGGTGTGGACACAAGGAAGTTCCACCAAGGATAACATCGAGAACAAACCAAATTAAAATAACATTTAAATCTGATGACTACTTTGTGGCTAAACCTGGATTCAAGATTTATTATTCCTTTGTGGTAAGTAGCTTACCTACACTGTGATTTAAAAAATACATTGGTTTCATAAAGTATTGAGATCATAGCCTATGAATAAATACAGTGGTGTGTGAGTGAATAAACTTTATTACTTCTCTTTGCTATACTTTGTTTTTACCTATGTCTAAATTATTAAAGTTTTTTTGGACCTATGAAGTCAACCCTTGGGCCCAGATATTTTGAAGGAAAACATAGTAAATAAAAAAGGTAAAATGGTTTATAGGAAAGCAGATAACATATTATCCTTGTTTCAATGGAAGCAAGATAAATGTATAGCCAAACAGAAGATAGAGAGAGCTGAAACTCGTTGATTTGAAAAGTTGACTATGTATATCTAATCACAGAAAAGGGTCAGATAATTTTAATTTAAATTATCCCCCAAATTTGGTAAGGCTCTATGTTATGATCACAGAGTCTTCAGAGTTAGCAAACTTCTTTAAAATTATAATGGTTCTGTTAGAAAACACTTAACCTCTTATTGAGCCAGATTCAACATTGTAGTTAATTTTGTTTGTTAGGCCACACAGAATTCACAGACACTTTTTATTATCAGTTATTCATTAAAGAAATATAAAGTTCTAGGCCTGTTGTAAACAGAACAAAGGGGGAAAAGAAAATAGTAAAAGAGGAATATAACTTTAAAGAATAAAATGGCAGTAAACAACTACATATCAATAATAACCTTAAATGTAAATGGATTAAATGCTCCAATCAAAAGACATAGGGTAGCTGAATGGATAAGAAAACAGAACCTGTACATATGCTGTCTATTGGAGACACATCTCAAAACAAAAGATACACATAGATTGAAAGTAAAAGGATGGAAAAAAATATTTCATGCAAAAGAAAATGAAAAAAAGCTGGGGTAGCAATACTTATATCTGACAAAATAGACTCTAAAACAAAGACTATAGTAAGAGATAAAGAAGGTCACTACATAATGATAAAGGGAGCAATCCAACAGGAAGAGATAACCATTATAAATATATATGCACCTAATATAGGAGCACCTAAATATATAAAGCAGATTTTAATAGACACAAAAGGAGAGATCAACAGCAATAATATAATAGTATGGGATTTCAATACCCCACTAACATCAATGGATAGATCCTCAAGAAAAAAAATTAACAAAGAAGCAACAGAATTAAGGGATACACTAGATCGCAGTCAAAAAACTATTGGACCTGATAAATGAATTCAGCAAAGTGGCAGGATATAAAATTAATATTCAGAAATCAGAGGTGTTTTTACACATCAACAATGATCAATCTGAAAGAGAAATTGAGAAAACAATCCTCTTTACTATTGCAACAAAAATAAGTAAAATACATAAGAGTAAATTTAACCAAGGAAAAGACTTGTACTCAGAAAATTATAAAACATTGATAAAAAAAATCAAGGAAGATAAAAACAAGTGGAAGCATATACCATGTCATGGTTAGGAAGAATAAACATCATTAAAATGTCCATATTACTCAAAGCAATTTATAAATTTAATGCAATTCCAATTAAAATACCAAGGACATACTTCAAAGATATAGAACAAATATTCCAAAAATACATATGGAACCAAAAAAGAACACGAATAGCCTCAGCAATCTTGATAAGGAAGAATAAGGTGGGAAGTATCACACTTCCTGATATCAAGTTATATTGCAAGGCCATTATACTCAAAACAGCCTGGTACTGGCATAAGAACAGGCATATAGATCAATATCACAGAACAGAGAACCCAGAAATAAACCGGCATCTTTATGAACAATTGATATTTGACAAGGGTGGTGATAACATACAATGGAGTAAAGACAGTCTCTTTAAGAAATAGTGTTGGGAAAATTGCTCAGCTACCTGCAAAAAAATAAAACTAGACCACCAACTCACACCATTCACAAAAATAAACTTAAAATGGATAAAAGCTTTAAATGTAAGCCATGAAATCATAAGCATCCTAGAGGAAAACATAGGCAGTAAGCTCTCCAACATCTCTCGCAGTAATATATTTGCTGATATATCTCCACAAGCAAGTGAAATAAAGGACAGGATAAACAAATGGGACTATATCAAACTAAAAAGCTTTTGCATAGCTAAAGACACCATTAACAAAATAAAAAGGCAAACCACACAATGGGAGAACATATTCGACAATATGTCTGATAAGGGGTTAATAACCAAAATTTATAAAGAACTTGTAAAACTCAACACCAGGAAGATGAACAGTCCAATAAAAAAAAAAAAAATGGGCAAAAGAGATGAGTAGACACTTCTCCAAAGAGGACATACAGATGGTCAATAGGCATATGAAAAAATGCTCAACATCACTAATCATTAGAGAAATGCAAATTAAAACCACAATGAGATATCACCTCACACCAGTCAGAATGGTGCTCATCAACAAAACAACACAAAGTAAGTGCTGGTGAGGATGTGGAGAAAAAAGGGAACCCTCCTGCACTGCTGTTGGGAATGCAGACTGGTGCAGCCACTGTGGATAACAGTATGGAGATTCCTCAAAAAATTAAAAATTGAACTGCCTTTTGACTCAGTCATTCCACTTTCAGGAATATACCCCAAGAATACCATAGCACAGTTTGAAAAGGAGAAATGCACCCTCATGTTTATGGCAGCATTGTTCACAATTGTGAAGATCTGGAAACAGCCCAAGTGTCCGTCAGTGGATGCTTGGATTAAAAAGTAGTGGTACATATACACAATGGAATACTATGGGGCTATGAAAAAGAAGGAAATATTTTTTGTGACAGCATGGATGGACCTGGAAACTATTATGTTAAGTGAAATAAGCCAGGCAGAGAAAGAAAAATATCATATGATCTCACTCATCTGAGGAATCCGACAAACAATATGAACTGAGGAGCAGGATAGAGACAGAGGCAGGATCAAAGGATCCAGAAGGAAAGCAGACAGAGGGAAAAGGGATGATAGGCTGATAGGATGGGACAAGAGCAGAAAAGCAAATCCTGGAGGGAATGGGGGGAGGGTGTTACAGGAAGGGAGATAGGGGGTATATACTGGGGAACACAGGTGACATTAGAATCTATGTAAACACAATAAATTAATTTTAAAAAATTAAAAAAATATAAAGTTCTTGCTCATTGTCAGACACTCTCATAGGTGTGGTAGATACAAAGGTAAACAGGACAAAGTCCTTGACCTTCCCCTGAAGCTTATATAGTTTGATAGATGTAACAATTAAAAAGGAGTAATTACTGAGAATGATGAGTAGTATTTAGACAGAAGTACTGGGTGTGATAGGTCAAGTCCAGGGAGACAACAGAATAATTTTGCCTATATTTGCCTATATCTTAAACATTCCTGAATTCTTTATCTGTGCATAGCATATTGTCTTTTGTTCTCTCAGCAACATTTTTTCAGTCTCATTCTGTTTGTTTCTGTTTGTTTCTACCTTTTTTAAATGTGGATACCAAAATACAACACAGTACTATAAATGGAATAAATTGGCCATTTTTATTTCCTCTTCTGATTTAAATTTAGACTAGAAACAAATCTTGCTTTTTGTAAACTAATAGTTTTTTTTTTTATTTTGTATTATTGGGAGTCATTAAATACTAAATGAATTCTACATCAGAATATTGTAAATGAAGAAAATAGCATGTGGTGACACTAGCCCCAATTTTAGTTTTAAAATAATCCATAAAGCATAATTTACATTTTTGCAAACTCATGCAATGCTGCTCAGCATCAAAACGGAAGTGTAAGTCTTTGGTCTCCACAGTTCTTTGCCTTTTAATGTGTTCAGTGATGCCTTCGTTCTCAATTGTCCGTAGAGGAAACAGGCTTAGCGTGTTGGAATGGTGATGGATAGGTTTAATGAAGGTCCTTTTTTCCCCTTTTTCAAATGCTGTTGGCGTGAGTGTGTATATTTTTTGTGAACTTTTGGTTGTGACTAGGTAGAATGGTCCATAAATCAGTTAGAAACACCCCAACTCTAATTCAGTGTCTTTCAGGCAAAATAACTTCTTTTTATAGTAAAGGCAGTGTGCACACGCATGACTTTAGAGAAGAAAGAGTTCTCCTGTGTGAGGTGTTTTACATAATAGTGGAGGCTCATCCCTCATTTCCTAACCAACTGTTAAGTGGAATGTTGTACAGTCACTGTGGTTTGAATGTAAACAATTTGACATCAGTCTACTCATTCACTCACTCACCTCCACCAGTACATTCAGTTGTGATGTTTAAAAATAATAATTATTAACTTTTTAAAAAGATTTAATTTATTGATTTTACAGGGAGAGGAGTGGGGAAATGGGAAGTATCAACTCATAGTTGCTTCACTTTAGTTATTCATTGATTGCTTGTTGTATGTGCCTTGACCGGATAAGCCCAGGATTTTGAACCAGTGACCTAAGCATTCCAAGTCAATGCTGTATCCACTGTGCCACCACAAGCCAGGCAAAGTGAAGTGTGGTAACTTTTTTTGTGTGCATTTCTCTACTGGCTATTTGGTCCAGGTTCAGTGAGAATAGCTTCAAGCTCTCTTTCACTCCTAATAGGCTTCTGGCAATTAGGGTCAAATTGCTTTGGTTGGCTGAATTCCAAGAGGTAGAATGAGCTTAACCTTCAAGTGTGTGTAGACTCAAAATGATTTTTTTGATAAAACTCTTCCATTAGGGTCTTGCTCCACGGGGATAGGAGATCAATTATGGCTTGACCAATGTATTGGAAAGATCACTTTATTCATTTTTAAGTTTAACTTGGAGAGACATTAAAGCAGAGTTTATAAACTCACATGTAGAAAGACTGGCCTTAAAACTCAAAGTGGGCCAGGTATAAATTAACAGGTAGAGAGTGGAATTAAAAATGGCAAGCCTTCTGTAAGTATAAAAATAATGATTTGTAAATCGTTAGGCAGGCCCACAGAACCTTGAGGGGTTGAAGGCATCCGTTTGGCAGTCCCTGCTTTCAGGAGTGGTAGGTGCTAGGGAAATTTGAATCTTAGAGTATTTTTCTGAGGAGTCAAGTGCTCTTGGAAAATGGCACCTCCCATGGAAATTCTTGCCTCTTCCTACCTCAACAACTCTCCTATGCACAAGGACTTTGCCTGACACTGTAAGTTATAGGTCTGCAGGACCGCAAGGGCCCCTTACACTAGAGTCAAATCTGCATGGCCCATGCTTCAACTGTTTTTGGAATACCAGGGCCAGTGTACATTTTTAGTCAATGTTTCCAATCTAGCAAAGTGTGGGAGACTAATAGGTAACCCTCAAGATCACTTTGTTAGTTGAGAATGATTCTTATATTATAATTCTGTTCAATGTGCTTAAAATTCAATCTCTACCTTTTTATAGCACCTATCACAGTCTGTACTAGGGCAAGGCAGTGGAGTCATATAGGACCAGAACTTTGCTGCAAATCTCATTTTGGATTGAAAAAAGTTTCCCCGGTTACTAATAGTGTGATATTGAACAAATCTTTTACACTTTGTTTTTCCATCTATAAAATAGGGATAATAATTGGAGTTGGTGTGAGACTTTAAAATGATCACAAATACTTAGCACAGCATCTAGGGTATAACGGAAGTGTTCAATAAGTAGTAGTACCAACGATCCTACCTTTATCATCACTAATTGTGTATATATCTGTTTCTTCCAGATAAGTGGTAATGAATTATTTGAGGATAGAAGTATATTATCCCACTGCATATTTTACAGAGTGCCTTCTATATCTATGGCTAGACAGTGCATTAGTTGAGTCGGCACTTTTCTGAGAATACATGATTTGTAATAAGGATTCTTTAGGTTTAATTTCTTGCATGCACACCTGTTCTGCATTCTTCTAAATTCCTTGCCATTTAGGAGAACAGCTGCCTTCAGGTGGCATAATTTAGCAGAACGTATATTATCAAACACTTGTAGACAATATGTGATTGTCTAAACAAATTAGACTCTCCCATCTCAAATCTAGTTTGCTGGAGAATGAATGGATAGATTTTTTTTGAAGGTCATTAAGTAGAATATCAGAAAAGTGTCCAATTGCAAGACTACAAAGAATGGTGTGCAGAGAAATGGACAACATAAGTATGAATTTAAGCTTTGCTTCTTACTGGCAAAAAGCTTAGTTTTCTGGGGTTTTTGTTTGTTTGTTTGTTTTTTAATCTGGAAAATGATGATAATATTGCCTGAAATTAAGTAGTTGTGAGAATTAAATAAGATATCTTTTGTAAGATACTCTGACTGGATAAGTTATTCATTACTCAAATACCTGCAGCTCTTATTGTTAGTAATGTCATTGCTATTATTATTAACATAGTGAGCTTACCAGTCCTGGACAAACAGCCCAGTTGTCAGTGTATTTGTGCATGTGTCCAAACACCTGTGACCATGATTCATTTCCTTCATCCACACAGAAACATTTATTTACTCTGTAACAAACAAAATATTGTGTGTGTGTTTAATAGAAGGTACAGAAGGTAAATTTTTTAAAATTCAAAAATAAAAATAGCAACAAGTTTGTTTCTTTTATAAGACAATACCCATTGTAAAAAATCTCTAAAATAAAAAAATAAAATTATCAAGCCTGTTATTTAACTGTGTATCTCTGCAATTTGAATTAACTTCAAGTGGTGCAGTTAGATTTCTATTGAAGTTAAAACTACATGAATCATGGTTTGCATTATAAATACTTATGTAAAATAAAAAATGGGGAAAAAGCAAAGAAGAAAAAGGAGGACTAGAACCAAGGAGTTGAATCAGGTCATATCTCAATGATAACAACTTCTTCAGACTCTAATTGTGTTTCCCTGAAACTAAGCAGTCAGTGAAACAAAATTCTCAACAATAAGAATCATAGTAGGCAAATCATCCTCATTTGCCCACACTGAGTTTTCAGAGCCAGAGAGTGCAGCAGGATCTCGTTCACTTTCTCTGTCAAATGGGTGAGAAGTCCGTGTTTAATTGCATAGTCAGGTAAAATCAAGTGAACCTTCTGAGAATCCACTGGTGTGGCAGCTGCTTCAGCCAGGACTGTAATAGAGCCAAGGACAGTCAAGGGGACGATGGGGATCCTCACAGCAGAATCTGTATACCTCAGTTTTTTCCTTTCAAAAGTATCCTACTGGAGGTTGGAAACTATAAAAGCTGCAATATTGTTACATGTCTACTATGAGGCAGACCAGCCACCATCCTGGAGATACAGAGTTTCTGCCCTCCAGATCTTGCATGGTAGTAGAAAGAAACAGACAATAAATATGCACATGAATAGGGTACTAAGTACTTATATAAAACAAATTATTTAAAGTTTGATAAAAGCTAAAAAGAAGATAACAGAGAGTAGTGTGGTGGAGATGACTGGGAAGGGACTCAGCCCAGCTAGAGAGTTGGGGAACACGTGTACATGTCACATTTGAGTTGAGACCTGAAGGATTAAAAGGAGGCATCCATGAGAAGCTATGCAAGATGAGTGCTTTACGCAAAAGAGCAGCAAATGCTAAGACCCTGAAATAGGAAAGAGGTCTCTTTCCTTTGAAAGTAATGATTCTTTGGATATCTTAGGACTTAGGCTGCTAGAAGAAAGCCAACGTTAAGTGAAGGAAGAAGAAACGTACCTAACCCTCAGTCAAGAACGAGAAAGGAGATTTTTTATTCTTATCTCAGCCCACCCATATTTTGGGTATCTCTTGAGTTTTTCAGTACTGAGACCAGATAAACCTTTTTAGGTAGCTAAGACCACAGGGTCTACCAAGGCTAAATACTAAGAAATGAAGCATGAGGCAGGAAGAAAACCAGGAACATGATCAGGGTCAGATAGGATGAGAGCAGAGCAAGAAAGGGAAATGTTTGCTCAAAAGTTCCTAAGTAAATGTTGCTTGAGGCCACCAAGTTGGCAAGCCTACAAAATGCAATGTGTGTTGGTTGATGTCTGCATTTTTAAGAACAGGGTCTCATTTTTGCAGTATTTTATAGGTAAGGGAGTAGTAGATAGTGTTCTTTTTAAAATTTTACACATGTTCTAAAATTTCACCAATTACAGAGATCATTTTGATGGACTAAGGGTCTCACTGGGAAGGTTTAGTGAGTCTGTTATTTTAATCAGATTGTTTTCCTAAAACCTGAAACATAATGAGAATTTTAATAGAGTTCATGAGATAAGTAAGAGGAAAATTTAATATACTTCTGGAGCAAAGAATAATTTGACAAAGAGTATGGCTAGCTCTAGAAGAAAATGGTAGTGGGTAAGCAGAATAAAGAGGAAGTGGGCTCTTGCAAGAGGTGAATGTAGGGGGCAGAAGAAGAAGAGGCGGTGGGTAAAAAAAGGGATTGAGAAAAGAAAGAGACAAGGAAGTGAGGTGGAATGAAGGCCTATAGTAACATTATTTGGCCCTAATTCAGGGCATGGTTGCTCATTATACACTTGTTTCAATGCATTAGTTAACAGACTTTTTATTGAACACCTATTTCATTCTATTCAGTATGATAAATGTTGAATATATAGTAGTGAACAAAACAGCCAAGGTTCCTGCCATCTTAGAACTTATAATATGGCAAGCACAGTCCTAATCATGGTATGATAGACCCTGGAAAATATAACAGAGTTCGTGCTGCCTGTCACCAGTTCAGAGACAGAGACTGAATCTTTATGGGCACTTTATTCCTGTGGTTGGCAATCTGGGGAGGACAGGAGTTATACTCCCAAATCATCTCAACTCACTTTCTCCATCCAACCTTTTTTATAAGGGGAAGAAAAGTGTAAGTAAGGGTTCTGGGATTTCAAGGGAGAATTAATCATATCATAGTCTAAATTAATTAGATTATTAATTTAGAGAGAGAGAAAAAGAGAGAAAGAGAAAGAGGTCAATCCTGGAAGGATGAAGGTTTTGCTACAGTCCCGTGGGGCAGAGATGGGTTGCTCACAGAACCCCTGGAAGACAGAAGGGATATTGCTTGCAGTCCCCTGGAGCACCATGGTGGGTCACTCACACATCTTGTTAAGTCTAGAAGGCCTGCTCAGGTGCCCCAGCTCCTGGAACAAAGCTTTTACTTGTATTAACCATTATGCTCACTGACCACAACCAAAGCCACCATTACTCAAGGTAAAATTTTAACTCTTGAGTTCCCCCATGATGATGATGATGATGATAAATATATTATAAAAAAATAAAAATTCCTATGGGTTTGTGAAGATCAAATGTATGAGGCAATGTATATGAACTGTTTAATGCTATGCCTGGCACATCATAAATAATTTGCTGCTACTGAGTTACAAATTGTATGTAGACAGATTTTAAAAATATATAGAATTTAGAGCTTCAGCATTTTATAGATCTAATGTCTAGACACATTCTTGTTTTAAAAGTTATTGAACACACGTTATGCGACTTTACAAATTAAACAGTGAACACAGAGAGATGAGTTTGCCTGTGGTCACAGAGCTCACATATTCATGCTACCCACAAGATACAAAAGCTATGGATCAGCTTCAAAGAAAAATACCACTATATCTAAAATTTTGCATAAAATTTCAGGGAGCCACATAAATCTCATATATGATGTCATGAGTCCTCTTAGATGCAATTAAAAACCCACACATATTGCCTCTGCCTATTATCTGACTTTTGGAATGTTTTCTGCCATGTTGACTAGTCCCTTCCAGCACAAGCTTGTGTTTGAAATTATATTTTACTACTGTAATTAATTTTTCTTATAAACACCATAGGATAATCACATGAGCAGAGGACCCCCCATGTGCTAAGTAAACACATTTCCAGCTTTGAGAAGGATACTTTTTGGTGACACTTGGGCAGTCCAGTATCCTGTTTATCTAGTGTTTAATTATACGGTCATGCTACAAGTAAACTTTTATCCCAGAAAACCAGAAAGGTGAAGTAATGTTAAATGACTGTGTCTCTTTATATACATATGACTTCCTATAACTGTACTCTTTGATGTACTAATATTTTGGTAGATCAAGAAAATGAAAACACTGAAGAAAGATAAAAGCTATTTGATCATACTAGAAAATGACTTGCATATTAAAAATATGCCTACAATAGCACCATTTCTCTTTTAAAAAACTATAATGTAAACTTCAGGAAAAAAGTACCTGTACTTAATGTTCACTTGTAAATTTAACAGTTATTTCTGAGAACTTATTGTGGATAGTAAGGAGAAAATGATAGTCCTTTGAGGGAGAAACAATTTTAAAATGCTGTGAGTTGAAGTAATAAAATGTGAATGAAATATTCTGGGCATACAAGAAAGAGGGACACTTTACCTCTCAAGAGTGAGGATTTCTGATGTAAAAAGAAGGAGTATACCAGTAAATTTTCTCTACCCTCTTAGGTTTGCTCTGTCTGGGACCTTGCAAATTAGACTGCTAATAGACAGGTTAAAAAGAGAAAACAAACAGAGGCTCTTAACATGCATCCTCACACACATGGGAACACCCAGTGATGAGTAATTCAAAGCCGTGGTAAGAATTTGGCTTTATATAACATCTTAACAGGAAAGAAAGAAAGAAAGAAAGAAAGAAAGAAAGAAAGAAAGAAAGAAAGAAAGAAAGAAAGAAAGAAAGAAAGAAAGGGAGAGAGAAAAGTTTTAGAGGAGTGATAAGATAAAGGAAAAGGACTTTGAGTTTCTGGGATAGCAAGTGGCAAAACAGTAAATAAGAACAGGAAACAAATAGAAGCTAAGGTATTAATTAGTAAAGTTCGTTAGGTGAATTCTCTCTGGTACTGTGAATGGTCTAGAGTGGACTGGTTATAAACTTCTGCTTTTCCTGGTAGAGTGGAGGGGACACCTTTACCAGTGGATGTACTTCTAGGCAGATGGGGGACAGCCAAGAGCATTTCCTGTGTCTGTTTCTTAACGCCTTCAGGTTAAAATAATCCTATTCTAAAGTGGCATATTTGAAGGTGGCATATTTGACTACCCTCCATGTGACCGAATCAGGGAAGGAAGAGCACCCTGGGAAGAGAGTGTTGCCTAAATAAAGACACAAAGTCAAAAAAAAAAAAAAAGCAAAATATTTCAGAATATCCCGATGACTTAAAGCATTGCAGGTTAAAGTTACTAACAACCTCCTGTGATCTTGTATTTTTGCCAGTAGAAAAAAAGATACAAAGAGCCAAAAGATCATCAAAATATCTGCTTTATTAATAGTGGTTTAAGAAATGCCAAAGCTCAAAACTCCTGTCAAACTAGAGTAGAGAACCTGACTGGGACTCAAAGCCAAGTGAGGCTGTAACTACTACAGTGGTGCAATTTCAGACCAAAGAATTATTTTGAGGAGTTCGAGGTCTATAAAACAGGCTGGAGGGACACTTACACATCTCTGTCACTCCATCTGTGATCACAGGTCAGGTAACAAATAATCACAGTCAGAAATGCCACTGAGGGTGGCCAACTCCATACCCTGTATGCTTAACAGCTGGACTCAGGACATGGAGGAGTGGTGACACCCTTCCAGATGGTTGGAATCAGAAGCAGGCAGCCCAAGAAAGATATGCAGAAATGGAGTGGGGTGAAGGAAGAGAGTTAGGATGGAAGAAATGATGAAGGAAAGAAATTCATGATGAAAGAGGCCAAAATGTTTGTTGATGTTTCCATCTCGGTGAGCGGAAGGAAGAGTTTCCTCTTTACAGCCAACAAAAAGAGGTTTGTGTGCCCATAGAATGCAAATCCATAGCAAATTTATGCCTTTATTTTTCAGTTGGTTGTCTTTGGTGAAGGTCTCTGTGGTTCTAAGGAGAGCTAGTTGACCTGCTCCATCTTTCTAAGAATCAGCTATTCTGCATGGGAAGTTGAAGATCCCCAGAACTTTGAGGAAACTCCAGTCTCTTCTCTCAGGAGAAAGAAGGACTGAGAAATCAATCATAAAGACAGGATTCATCTAGCCTTGAGAATTACCATCCTTAATGTTCCCTTTATCAGTGGGAATGAGACAGATTAAGGCTGACCTCTACTCAACACTGCATTTCTCACCTGTGAGAAAATTGAGCTACAAAGTAATTCTTCCCTTTTTTGCAATTGAAAATCAAAACCAGACAGGCAACAACAACAAAAAAAAAAATCAAAAAGAGAGATTGAAAAGGCTTGGAGCCACCTCTGAAAATAGAGATACATGAATAAAAAATCAAGCAATAATTGCTTTTTGGCTGGGCCCTGCTAATTGCTTCCTGATTGGTCTCCCTAACCGCCCCCCCCCATCTCCCCTACCTTCAATCTGCCCTGCTCATGGTTGCCAGCTAAGGCGGAGCTGTGATAAATCATTTCCCAGCTGAATACTTTTGATTGACTTCCAGTTTCCTGTGGAGCAGTGTCCTAACACCTCACTCTGATGCCAAGAGCCTTCCATGGTCTGATCCCAGCCTAACTTCTAGCTTCAGTTCTTCCTTCTCCCACTACATATGCTTCAGTCCAGATAAACAGTATTGTTCCCTGACAGCCCAACTAGCTCATAGTTTTCCAACTCTAACCTCTGGCTGTTAATTTACTTATAAATCGAATTAGACATCCAAGCCTTTCTCTGTCTATCAAGGACATATTCGTGCCAAAGATCCTACTTGTCCTTAGCTCCTCAACCACATATATTATTTCCCCCTTTATCAGGGATTTGGAATGTTCTTTATGAAGAATAATGGTTTTTCAAAAATAATTAACATACATATATACTAGATATTTTTGAAAATACACATAGAAGTAAAAAAGGGGAAGAAAATAGCACCCATAGTTTTTATCACTCAAAATACAACCACTATGAACACTTTGGCACTTTTTAAACCCATAAAAACCTATGCACACGTCTCACTGTCTATTAGAGGGAATATTCCTTGAGGTTGAGTGACTTTATTCTTGCAGCACCTATCACAGAGCATGATACCAGGTAAGTGTCAAATATTTGAATTGTATCAAATATTCATTGAGTAGCTATGATGCATCTGGTAGTATGGAGTTAAAGCAATAAAAGCAATACCCAATGTTGTGTTAAGAGAAGATAATTAACAGACCAATTGACTGGTTTTTCAGACTTAGGACTTGAAGGACTGGTGGCTTCTCATTTCAATGTTGCAGCCATACCTATATACCAATGGATCTTAGCTGCTTTGATCCAGGACTCACTGGGCACTGGGGAAGGGGGCTTAGGGGTGAGGATGGAGGTGTGAGAACCATTGCAGGGGTCAGATGTCAGTGGACTGTGGAATGGAATCAGGGGTTCTGATTCTAAAGTCTGCCTCTTTTCTGTTTTAACCTCAAGGAGCATATGACTGTATCAGTAACAGCCTGAGCTCAGTAGTTCTCACATCAGAATGTAGTTGTGACATCATAGAACACGTGGTGTGGGTCTTTCGCTGATGCAGCTGCTTGACTGCCCTTCCCCATGAGAAACGTTGGCAGCCTTGAAAGACTTGGGCCTTCTTAATCATTATAAAAATGTCTTTGGGATTCTGACAATCTGTCAGTCATTACTGAGGCCTCAAGAGCTTCTTCTGTTTGTAAGATGCTCCAAAGCCATTTGTTTGATTTTTTGAGGTTTTCTCAACTAAATAAGCATGAGTCAGAAACACTCAAATTCAAAACTATGTTGTATCTACGAGACCTAGGATACATCATTTCAAGTGTGCAGGTTACTGTTTCTTTATTTATAGAATGGGAAAGACCCACCTGCATCATAAGGCTGCTTAAGGATTACCTTTAAAATATGTGGGTTTGATATACATTGTGTACAATAGATGAAACTACTATTATTTCTGTTCTTAGTAACATGTCTTTGAAGCATTAGAATCAAATTAGTTATGTTCAGGGTCCTTTAAGAGATCTTGTGCTTTAGTCCATCGGGGCTGCTCTAACAGAATACCATAGCCTGGGTACCTTATAAACAACAGGAATTTATTTTTCACAGTTTTGAAGGCTGGGAAATCCAACTTCAAACATTGGCAGATTCAGTGTCTGATGGGAGCCAGCTTCCTGGTTCATAGATGGCCATATTTGTACTATAACCTCACATAGCAGAAGTGGAGAGGGACCCCTCTAGGAACTCTTTATAAGGGCACTAATACCATTTATAAGAGTGCCACTCTTATAACCTAATTACTTCTCAAAGGTCCTACCTCCTAAATTATCACACTGAGGATTAGGTTGCAACATAATAATTTGCAGGGGGGGCACAGCCAATATCCAGCCTCTTGGAACCAGATGAACACTGGGGAGATTCTTGAATTAAGAGTTAGGTAAGGGCCTGACCTGTGGTGGCGCAGCGGGTAAAGCGTCAACCTGGAAATGCTGAGGTTGCCGGTTCAAAGCCCTGGGCTTGCCTGGTCAAGGCACATATGAGAGTTGATGCTTCCAGCTCCTCCCCCCTTCTCTCTCTCTGTCTCTCTCCTCTCTAAAAAAAATGAATAAATAAAAAAAAAATTTAAGAGTTAGGTCAGGTTTAGGAGCACTGATGTAGTGTGATTCCAGTTCCCAGCTGGAAGCCTACAACCTGAGGCAGTTGTCAGAGGACAGGAAGCCAAACATAGCCTTTCTATTCAGCTGTGCTGCATTAGAGGTGCCCTCTCTTCATTCCTTTCAGACTGTTCATGATATCTTGAAAAATATCTTTAATATGAAGATTCTAATTTTAGTAGTACATCGGGATTGGAAAAGTTTCTTAATGCCCTTGCTATAGAAAGACATTCACTCCTCATCTAATTCTATAAAACACTGTGCAAGCAGCCCTTAAAATATTCCTTTGGCTCAAAAACAAACCAGGTCTCTGGAAGAGTATAGTTATTCAAGACCACAAGTACTCAATGTGATGTACTGGCATTTTTTTTCCCCCAGAAATGCTAAAACCAGCTATTTTTACAAGGAGAAAAAGAAACTTAACCCCCTAGTATTTTAATCTCTACAATAAATATCTGTATAACATACAAAAAAGAATAATGAATGAGTAATAGAAACTTATTTCATTTAGTCATGAAGAATAACCTAGATAGGGAATTTTTTTAAGTGAGAGGATAGGAGATAGTGAGACAGACTACTGCTTATACCCCAAGCAGAATCTGCACAGTAACCCCCATCTGGCACTAGTGCTTGAATCAACTGAGCTATTCTCAGCACCCAGGACCAATATTCAAATCTATTGAGCCACTGACTGCAGGAGGGGAAGAGAGAGAGAGAAGAGGCAGAGGAAGGGGAAAAGAAGCAGATGGTCATTTCTCATGTGTGCCCTGACTGGGGATCAAACATGGGATGTTTACACACCAGGCTAACACACTCTATCCACTGAGCCAACTTGCCAGGCCTGAGAAATCATTTTTTTTTATTCCAGTGAGAGAAGAGGAGGCAGAGACAGATTCTGCATGAGCCCTAACTGGGATTCACCCAGAAAGCCCACAAGGGGTGATGCTCTGCCCCTCTGGGGCATTGCTTCATTGCTCAGCAACTGAGTTCTTAGGGCCTGAGGCAGAGGTCATGGAACCATACTCATGCCCAGGACCAGCTCATTCCAATTGAGTCATGGATGCAGGAGGGGAGGAGAAAAGAGAGAGAAAGAAAGAGCAAGAGAGAGAGAGAGAGAGAGAGAGAGAGAGAGAAGCAAGAGGAAAAGTGGTGGAGAAGCAGATGGGCACTTCTCCTGTGTACCCTGACCAGGAATCAAACCTGAGACAGCTACATGCCAGGCCAGTGCTCTACCACTGAATCAAATGGCCAGGGCCAAGAAATCATTTCTAAAGGAAAATCACAGTTATAAAGGAAAAGCTTCAAATTTTAATTTTAAATCATTACCTAATTCTTATTTCATGGTACAATTAGAATAAACAACTGGAAAAGATTCTCTTTTCTTCTGTGCCTTTTATAAGAGTTTCTCTTGTGTAATAAAAACACATAATATGTATTAATATGAAGATAAAATGGTTATTTCTAAGGTCAGTTGTAAGTGGAATAGTAAATGATATCTAAATTTTTGTGCCCGCCTTTTGAAATCATCTACAACCCACCCAACTCAACCCTACCTTGGTTCAAGTGTTCTTTCCTCACAAATCAAAATGACTAGTGTATCTTTCATGTAGACCAGGCTATAAATTAATTTTCTAATTAATTTGATCATTTATTCATTCTACATACATTTTTGTGGATCTCCATTACTATGTCAAGTTCCCAGCTATGTCCTGGGAATGCAGATAAGACAGGAAACCTGTGCTTAAGACAGGGAAGTTGGCCCTTGTGGGTTAGCTCCAACGGTTAAGAGTATTGCCCCCAAACTACAAGATGGTGAGTTCAATCCCCAGTCAGAGCACACACTGAATGAATGAATGAATGAATGAATACTTCTTTTCCCCTGTCCCTCTCTCTCTCTTTCTTTCTCTGTCACTAAAGAAAAATTAAATTAAGCCCTGGACAGATAGCTTGGTTGGTTGGAGCATCACCCCAGAGAGCAGAGGTTGCAGGTTGGATCCCGGGTCAGGGCACATATAGGAGGAATTCGATGGTCCTGTCTCTCTCTCTCTCTCTCTCTCCCTACTTCTCTTAAAAAAAAAGACAGTAAAGTTAGGCAGACATGATGTGACAAGCAGTAACTGAAATACAAGCTGAGAGGTTGTGGGAGGAAGGAAGAGAGAAAGTAATTGTGTCTGAGGGAAAGAGAAGTTGGTTAGGAAATGATTCACAGAGGAAGCATTAGCTGACCCAGAGAGGGTTACTGTTCAATCCATGCAGAGGGAACAAAATGAGTCACTGACTGATTACAGTTTAAGCAGCGATTTTCAACCCATTTCATCTCATAGCAAACATAAAGTAATTACTAAAATTCTGCAGCACACCAAAAATATATTATACTTTTTGCCAGTCTAACAAAAAGTAGTTATAATTTTAATCATTCACATTGGATAGCTGCTGTTTTTATTTTTTTATCTGACAACCGAAGGGAAAAGAGGTCAGTGCCCCTGACTAAATAATCAAATAGTGCACGTTTTAAAAATTCTTGTGGCATACTAGTTGAAAATTACTGGTTTTAAAGCCTTACCCACCCTAAGTTATTTGCATTTAAAAGTAATAAATCCTACAGTTTAAAAGAAGAAAATCAGCCAAAGGCATTTCAGGCTTAAACCATAGAGTATAATTTAGATAGCATGAAGCATCACAGTTCCAAGGAAATAAGTCTTATCAAGTTTTTATATTAAAACCATCTAAATGTGTGTGTGTGTGTATTTGTAAATAAGGTATGCAGAATTTTTCCCAGACTTACTAAATTAGAATCTCAGGGAAAGGGACCACAAATCTCTATTTTAAAAAATTCCTCAGCTGATCTGATGTCCTGACCTATTAAGAACTATTTGGGGGGGGATAAATTCTTAATTTATAAAGCAGAGACACAGAATTTATACTCTTCTCTGACCATACCATCCTCAATACTCATTTCACCGCTTCAATAGCATTGAGCTCATCATAGCTACTTAAAGTACTTATGGTGTGTGTTGACATTTCTTGTTAAGGTGTCACTTGAAATGATAAGCCTTAATTACATTGCATCTGTTGCCAGACCTCATCACTGAGTACAGTGGCAAATGATAGTTACTCAGTTAATGTTTCCAAATAAATTAATATTTTTGCTCAGTAAGCTTCTGGAACATCTACTGTGGCCATTTCTAAAATGTGTACTATGTACCAAGCACATAGTAGGATCAAATGAGATGAGATATGATGAAGCACTTTGTAAAATGCAAATGTCCCAAACAATTTTGAAATATTATAACAAAATAGTAAGTGTGCTTCTTTTTTTTTTGCATTTTTCTGAAGCTGGAAACAGGGAGAGACAGTCAGACAGACTCCCGCATGCGCCCGACCAGGATCCACCTGGCACGCCCACCAGGGGGCGACACTCTGCCCACCAGGGGGCGATGCTCTGCCCATCCTGGGCGTCGCCATGTTGCGACCCTCCTGGGTGTCGCCATGTTGCGAACAGAGCCACTCTAGCACCTGGGGCAGAGGCCACAGAGCCATCCCCAGCACCCGGGCCATCTTTGCTCCAATGGAGCCTTGGCTGCGGGAGGGGAAGAGAGAGACAGAGAGGAAGGAGCGGCGGAGGGGTGGAGAAGCAAATGGGCGCTTTTCCTATGTGCCCTGGCCGGGAATTGAACCCGGGTCCTCCGCACGCTAGGCCGATAAGTGTGCTTCTTAATTCCATTAAAAAGCTCTGGGAGATGACGTCAGAGTAATGGCGGAGTAGGAAGCGATACTGATAAATCTCCCCCAAACCTCAACAAGATCTTCAACCAGAAACAGAAAAACCTATCCTTGGAGCCTCCAGATGTTTCGCATTACACCCAAAGGTATGATCGAGCGAAAAATTGGCTAAATATATAACCAAACCCCGAAGGAAATAGGGAGTAAGAAATGCTCCGCCTTCCTCACTAACCTAAACAGGGTGGCTTTCTCTGGTAACTGTGAATATAGAAACTGAGGCGGGCAAAGGGGGTGAATAGATCCAGGCTGCACCTAAACGGCCGAACCAGGCTGTGGCACAGGGATCCAAGCCAAGGAAAAACTGTTCCTGTGACAACCTGGGCAATACAGCTAACACTCGCGCCAAACCCAGACAAAGAAAGACAAGCGGAGCAGCCATTTTACCTAATCCCCTGGTAGCCGCATAGTGGGCGAGAGATTCCTTCCAAAGCCCCCGGAGGGTGGCCCGTGTTACTCCACAGAGAGGCAGAGTCAGAGGCCTTTGTGTGGGCCGAAAGCCTCCGGGCCGCCCCAGCACCCGGGGAGAGCCACACATGGGGAGGAAGCGAGAGCTAATTCCAACACTGGAACTTTTCAGTGCGGGCGGGAAGTTTCACTTAGAGGGCGAGACTCCGACCTCACATCCTGGTCTTCGCGCACGGAGAGTGGGAAGGAGACTCCTCCCAGCACCTCCGCAGTGGGAGCCCGTGTTGTCCCACGGAGGGGCAGAGTCGGGGGCCTTTGTGTGGGCCGAGGGCGGAGTCACAGGCTGCCCCAGCGCCTTGAAAGAGCGGCACATGAGGACGAGCGAGAGCCAATTCCAACATTGGAACTTTTCAGTGCGGGCGGGGGGTTTTACTCAGAGGGCGAGACTTCCGGTCTAACATCCTGGTCTGCACGCGCAGACCCGCCCGTGTTACCAGACACAGTGACAGAGCCAGAGGTCTTTGAGTAGGCGAAAGCCCCGGCTGATTATGCTAGCAGCTCTGACTGACTGAGCCTTACCCAGAGCCCTGTGCTGAGTGGAAATAAGAGTGGGGAGTTGACCGCTCTTTGAGCCTCTTACTATCCAGGCAGAGGCAGCAGCAACCCCATAGTTGGCTTCTCAGGCTGCTGGTTGAGGAAGGAAAGACTAGGAGAGAGGCTCCTGGAACATGGACTCTTTCACTGTCGGAGCCTATAAACGCTAATGAGCCTCGACTGCCAACGAGACTGAAGCACAATACATGACATCACCATAGAGATTTATCAACTGCAAACCTCTACCTGAGTGTGACAAAGGGGCAGAACCCGGGGTACAGAGTCGCCGACCAGGAAGAGGGAGAGAAAAGAAAAAGCAAGAAGATAACCTCTCAAAATCAGAATAATCCACAGACTTTATAACCTATCCCATTTTATTATATTTGTTCATTTGTTTCTCTTATCTTCATCCTTGATTTTTTTTCTTCTTTTTTCTTTTTTTTTTCCTCCTCCAATTTGGTTGTTTAACTCCCTACCAGTCTTACTCTCTCCTCTCCTTGAACTACACTACCCATAAGTGTTACATCTCCCATCTCCCATTATCTTTTCTTTCCTCTTCCTTTCTCTCTATGAGGGTTGCACTCCAAAACCCTTAACTCTCTCTCTCTGTCTCTCTCTCTCTCTCTCCTCTTTTTTCTTTTTTTAGTGGTTCCCTCTTTTTTTTTCTCTCTCTCTCTCTTCTTTTCTCCCTCTATATTAGTTTCTTCCTTTTTCCTTTACATCTCCTCTCATTCAAACCTCAAAATCAAACAAATTATTTTATCTGGGACTCAAACTTATGTTTGTGGCATTTTGGAAGGGTTTTACTTCACCTTTTTAACTCACTAGCAGTGCTCCCATCCCTGGCTCTCCATTTTATCAAGCTCTTGTTCCACTAAATACAATAGTAATTTTTAAATTTGTCCCCCCATTTTCCTGTTTTCCTCTTACTCCTCTCATCATAACTCTTAGTCAACCAACACCTAAACGCAAATAATTTTATTCTTTTTTTTTTTTTTTTTTAATTTTTTTTTTAATTTTTATTTATTAATTTTTAGAGAGAGAGGAGAGAGAGAGAGAGAAGGGGAGGGAGGAGCAGGAAGCATCAACTCCCATATGTGCCTTGACCGGGCAAGCCCAAGGTTTCGAACCGGCAACCTCAGTGTTCCAGGTCGACGCTTTATCCCACTGCGCCACCACAGGTCAGGCTAATTTTATTCTTGATCCAAATTTTTTCATTATTTGCTTCTTGTGGTTCCATACCACCACCCCTTTTTTTATTTATTTATTAATTTTTCTTGCCCCTTTATTACTTTTCCCCAATTCAGGCCCTCCATTAGAGGCATTGTTTGTTCTATTAAATACAATATAATTCACAGTTCACCACAAGATTTTATCAAGAAAGAGGGGAGAGGAGAGGAGAGAAAAAAATGAGAGGGGGAATAATTTCCTTTTTTAAAATTTTTATTTTATTTTATATTTCTTTATTTCATTATTAATTTAAAAAAAACAACTTTTTTCAATTTTTTATTTTTTAACTTTTTATTTTTTATTAAATCTCATTAATACTATCAACAAACCACCCTCAGATGCCATTAAGGAAGAGAAAATCGAATATCATGGATACAAAAGAAAGAGAGGTAACACAGATAGATGTGGAAAAATCTATGGAGAAAAAAATTTAATATATTGTAAACCTTGGAGTTAAATGACAGAGAATTCAAGATAGAAATCCTAAAAATACTCAGAGATATACAAGAAAACACAGAAAGGCAATTTAGGGAGCTCAAAAAACAACTCAATAACACAAAGAATATATGTCCAAGGAAATTGAAACTATAAAAACAAATCAAACAGAGATGAAAAACTCAATTCACAAACTGAAAAACGAGGTAACAAGCTTGGCTAATAGAACAGGCCAGATAGAAGAGAGGATTAGAGAAATAGAAGACAAGCAACTTGAGGCACAACAAAGAGAGGAAGAAAGAGACTCAAAAATTAAAAAAAATGAGATAGCCCTACAAGAATTATCTGACTCTATCAGAAAGAATAACATAAGAATAACAGGTATATCAGAGGGAGAAGACAGAGAAAATGGAATGGAGAACATACTCAAACAAATAATAGATGAGAACTTCCCAAGCCTGTGGAAAGAACTAAAGCCTCAAATTCATGAAGCAAACAGAACTCCAAGTTTTCTTAACCCCCACAAACCTACTCCAAGGCACATCATAATGAAATTGGCACAAACCAATGACAAAGAAAAAATTCTCAAGGCAGCCAGGGAAAAGAAGAATACAACATATAAAGGAAGGCCCATTAGACTATCATCAGATTTCTCAGCAGAACCCCTACAAGCTAGAAGAGAGTGGACCCCAATATTTAAAGTCCTGAAAGAGAGGAACTTTCAGCCACGAATACTATACCCATCAAAGCTATCCTTCAAATATGAAGGAGAAATAAAAACATTCACAGATACAGAAAAGATGAGGGAATTTATCATCAGAAAACCCCCACTCCAGGAATTACTAAAGGGGGTTCTCCAATCAGATACAAAGAACAAAAAAAAAATAAAGCCACAAGTAAAAGCTCCAAGAAGAACACAATAAAACCAAATTTAAACTGTGACAACAACAAAAAGAAAGGGGGGAGAGGATGGAGATTAACAGTAGCAAAGGACGATGGAGTGCAAAAGTACTCACAAAATAGTTTGCTACAATGAACAGGGTAGGGACCCTTTTCATTACTCAAAGGTAACCACCATTGAAAAAACCACCACAGAAGCACATGAGATAAAAAAGATAGCAACAGTGGAAAGATGTATGGAATACAACCAAATAAAAACAAAAGATAAAAAAGCAAAAGAGAAGGATCAAACAAGACACAAAACTAACAGAAAGCAATCTATAAAATGGCAATAGGGAACTCACAAGTGTCAATAATTACACTAAATGTAAACGGATTAAACTCACCAATAAAAAGACACAGAGTAGCAGAATGGATTAAAAAAGAAAATCCAACTGTATGCTGCCTAAAGGAAACTCATCTAAGTAACAAGGATAAAAACAAATTCAAAGTGAAAGGCTGGAAAACAATACTCCAAGCAAATAACATCCAAAAAAAAGCAGGTGTAGCAATACTCATATCGGATAATGCTGACTACAAGACAGGAAAAGTACTCAGAGACAAAAATGGCCATTTCATAATGGCTAAGGGGACACTGAATCAAGAAGACATAACAATTCTTAATATATATGCACCAAACCAAGGAGCACCAAAATATATAAGACAGCTACTTATTGACCTTAAAACAAAAACTGACAAAAATACAATCATACTTGGAGACCTCAATACACCGCTGATGGCTCTAGATCGGTCATCCAAACAGAGAATCAACAAAGATATAGTGGCCTTAAACAAAACACTAGAGCACCTGGATATGATAGACATCTACAGGACATTTCATCCCAAAGTGACTGAGTATATATTTTTCTCCAGTGTACATGGATCATTCTCAAGAATTGACCATATGTTGGGCCACAAAAACAACATCAGCAAATTCAGAAAAATCAAAGTTATACCAAGCATATTTTCTGATCATAAAGCCTTGAAACTAGAATTCAACTGCAAAAAGGAGGAAAAAAATCCCACAAAAATGTGGAAACTAAACAACATACTTTTAAAAAATGAATGGGTCAAAGAAGAAATAAGTGCAGAAATCAAAAGTTATATACAGACTAATGAAAATGACAATACGACATATCAGAATCTATGGGATGTAGCAAAAGCAGTGATAAGAGGGAAGTTCATATCACTTCAGGCATATATGAACAAACAAGAGACAGCCCAAGTGAACCACTTAACTTCACACCTTAAGGAACTAGAAAAAGAAGAACAAAAACAACCCAAAACTAGCCAAAGAAAGGAGATAATAAAAATCAGAACAGAAATAAATGAAATAGAGAACAGTAAAACTATAGAAAAAATTTATAGAACAAAGAGCTGGTTCTTTGAAAAGATCAATAAAATTGACAAACCCTTGGCAAGACTTACCAAGGAAAAAAGAGAAAGAATTCATATAAACAAAATCCAAAATGAAAGAGGAGAAATCACCACGGACACCGTAGATATACAAAGAATTATTGTAGAATACTATGAAAAACTTTATGCCACTAAATTCAACAATCTAGAAGAAATGGATAAATTCCTAGAACAATACAACCTTCCTAGACTGAGTCAAGAAGAAGCAGAAATCCTAAACAGACCTATTAGTAGAGAAGAAATAGAAAAAAACATTAAAAACCTCCCCAAAAATAAAAGTCCAGGACCTGACGGCTATACCAGCGAATTTTATCAAACATTCAAAGAAGACTTGGTTCCTATTCTACTGAAAGTCTTCCAAAAAATTGAAGAAGAAGCAATACTTCCAAACACATTTTATGAGGCCAACATAACCCTCATACCAAAACCAGGCAAGGATGGCACAAAAAAAGAAAACTACAGACCAATATCTCTAATGAATACAGATGCTAAAATAATAAACAAAATACTAGCAAATCGAATACAACAACATATTAAAAAAATAATACATCACAATCAAGTGGGATTCATCCCAGTATCTCAAGGATGGTTCAACATACGCAAAACGGTTAACGTAATACACCATACCAACAAAACAAAGAACAAAAACCACATGATCTTATCAATAGACGCAGAAAAGGCTTTCGATAAAATACAACACAATTTTATGTTTAAGACTCTCAACAAAATGGGTATAGAAGGAAAATATCTCAACATGATAAAGGCCATATATGATAAACCATCAGCTAACATCATATGAAATGGCACAAAACTGAAGGCTTTCCCCCTTAAATCAGGAATAAGACAGGGTTGTCCACTCTCTCCACTCTTATTTAATGTGGTACTAGAGGTTCTCGCCACAGCAATCAGACAAGACAAAGAAATAAAAGGCATCCGTATCGGAAAAGAAGAAGTAAAGGTATCACTTTTTGCAGATGATATGATCCTATACATCGAAAACCCCAAAGAATCCACAAAAAGACTACTAGAAACAATAAGCCAATACAGTAAGGTCGCAGGATACAAAATTAACATACAGAAGTCAATAGCCTTTCTATATGCCAACAATAAAACAATTGAGAATGAACTCAGAAGAATAATCCCCTTCACAACTGCAACAAAAAAAATAAAATACTTAGGAATAAACATAACAAAGAATGTAAAGGACTTATATAATGAAAACTATAAACCATTGTTAAGGGAAATCGAAAAAGATATAATGAGATGGAAGAATATTCCTTGTTCTTGGTTAGGAAGAATAAATATAATCAAGATGGCTATATTACCCAAAGCAATATACAAATTTAATGCAATTCCCATCAAAATTCCAATGACATTTTTTAAAGAAATAGAGCAAAAAATCACCAGATTTATATGGAACTATAAAAAACCCTGAATAGCCAAAGCAATCCTAAAGAAAAAGAATGAAGCTGGGGGCATTACAATACCTGACTTCAAACTCTATTATAGGGCCACAACAATCAAAACAGCATGGTATTGGCAGAAAATCAGACACTCAGACCAATGGAACAGAATAGAAAGTCCAGAAATAAAACCACATAATAATTTAAACCACATAATAATAAAACCACAAATAATTTTTGATAAAGGGGCCAAGAACATACAATGGAGAAAAGAAAGCCTCTTCAATAAATGGTGCTGGGAAAACTGGAAAGCCACATGCAAAAGAATGAAACTGGACTACAGTTTGTCCCCCTGTACTAAAATTAACTCAAAATGGATCAAAGATCTAAACATAAGACCTGAAACAATTAAGTACATAGAAGAAAACATAGGTACTCAACTCATGGACCTGGGTTTTAAAGAGCATTTTATGAATTTGACTCCAATGGCAAGAGAAGTGAAGGCAAAAATTAATGAATGGGACTACATCAGACTAAGAAGTTTTTGCGCAGCAAGAGAAACTGATAACAAAATAAACAGAAAGCCAACTAAATGGGAAATGATATTTTCAAACAACAGCTCAGATAAGGGCCTAATATCCAAAATATACAAAGAACTCATAAAACTCAACAACAAACAAACAAACAATTCAATAAAAAAATGGGAAGAGGACATGAACAGACACTTCTCCCAGGAGGAAGTAAAAATGGCCAACAGATATATGAAAAGATGCTCATCTTCTTTAGTTATTAGAGAAATGCAAATCAAAACTGCAATGAGATACCACCTTACACCTGTTAGATTAGCTATTATTAACAAGACAGGTAATAGCAAATGTTGGAGAGGCTGTGGAGAAAAAGGAACCCTCATACACTGTTGGTGGGAATGTAAAGTAGTACAACCATTATGGAAGAAAGTATGGTGGTTCCTCAAAAAACTGAAAATAGAACTACCTTATGACCCAGCAATCCCTCTACTGGGTATATACCCCAAAAACTTAGAAACATTGATACGTAAAGACACATGCAGCCCCATGTTCATTGCAGCATTGTTCACAGTGGCCAGGACATGGAAACAACCAAAAAGCCCTTCAATAGACGACTGGATAAAGAAGATGTGGCACATATATACTATGGAATACTACTCAGCCATAAGAAATGATGACATCGGATCATTTACAGCAAAATGGTGGGATCTTGATAACATTATACGAAGTGAAATAAGTAAATCAGAAAAAAACAGGAACTGCATTATTCCATACGTAGGTGGGACATAAAAGTGAAACTAAGAGACATTGATAAGAGTGTGGTGGTTACGGGGGGAGGGGGGAAAGGGAGAGGGAAAGGGGGAGGGGGAGGGGCACAAAGAAAACTAGATAGAAGGTGACAGAGGACAATCTGACTTTGGGTGATGGGTATGCAACATAATTGAAAGACAAGATAACCTGGACTTGTTGATCTTTGAATATATGTAACCTGATTTATTGATGTCGCCCCATTAAAAAAATAAAATTATAATTAAAAAAAAAAAAAAAAAGCTCTGTAGGCTGAAGTGTCCTCAATCACTGAATTCACATTTTTATATTCAGGTAAATATATTTAAACCTTATAAAAGAAAATCTATTAATAAGTGCTCTAAATTTCACACTCCCTTCCACTCAAATAGCATTGCAGTTCACATCTTCCCTTAGTTAATTTTCTGGTTGGAAGTATTAGGAGAGGGTGTATGCACACAAGTGGCCACTTTGAAAGACAGTCTTCATGTTCTGATATGTTTACCACAAAAGAAAACAGAGCAGCTCCCTCACCTTAAAACACCGCACCCACACACTACCTGTTTTCTTCTCTCAGTAAACCAGATTTCGTTTTGAAGACACATTGTTTCGACCTTCCATTGGCATATGATGCCTTATATTTTGCTATTAAAAAACAAACAAATAAATATGTTGCCTTGAGAAAATACACTTACCAGTGCCTGTTTGCTCAGCTGTTAGCCTTGAAAATAGCACTTTTTATGCTGATGGTACCAGATGGAATTCACACCGGTCTCATGTCCCCATCCTCTCCTCTGCTGTGGAGTGACATGAATTTGCTCTCGGCATGCTTACTGTAGTATATCAGCCTTCCTGTCCCCTGTTCTAATAATTCTATAGCCTCTGCTTTAATTTCTAAAAACTCTGTTTTTCAATGCATTTCAGTTGGAATGACTATTGCCTCATCTTATTATTTGACTAATGGTCTCTGCCACCATATTTTAAAATAAAAACAATCTCTGTACACAATATATATTTCTAGATATTCTTGGTATATTTGAATCAAAATAAATCAAAGTAATACATATATTACCGGATTCATATATGTATACTATACATAACTGCCAAGAGGGATATAAACCAGCCAATTCAACAAGTAACTATGAAGAAACTGCTGTATGCTTTGTACTGTGGGGAATTCAAGAGACCTAGCTCAGCTTTTGAAGAAAAATTAAAATAACAATACAGTAAGTCTTCACTTAGCCATAGTTGATAGAGTCTGTGACTTTAAATGAAATGAAGTATAACAAAACCATCTTTACCATAGACTAATTGCTATAAATACTAGTTCAATTCCTACAACGTCTCATCAACCCTGTAACAAAACAATGTTGAACAGTGTTATTTAAGGACTTGCTGTATTATCAATTAGAAAGGGACGAAGACTGAAAGCAGTGCAAAAAGTGCTGTACGGTCACTTTTAGGGGTGAACGGAACTCGCGTCAGTGTTGGAGATGGCCACGTCAGCAGAGAGGAGCACCACTTCTCAGAGCTCTGCTGCCCACCATTCCCTGTCCCCTCCCTTCCTGGTGCACTTCCGACAGTAGAAGGAAACATTGAGAATGAGAATATCATGAAAATATAAGCATATCTTTTCTCTTTCATATGGATAATTGCTGTGATTTTTTCATTGCTAAGCAACCCCCTTTTAAATTTATTTATTTATTTTTATTTTTTTTTACAGAGAGAGAGAGAGAGATTCAGAGAGAGGGATAGACAGATAGGAACAGAGAGATGAGAAGCATCAATTATTAGTTTTTCATTGCGCATTGCAACACCTTAATTGTTCATTGATTGCTTTCTCATACGTGCCTTAACCGCGGGCCTTCAGCAGACCGAGCAACCCCTTGCTCGAGCCAGCGACCTTGGGCTCAAGCTGGTGAGCTTTTGCTCAAACCAGATGAGCCCTCGCTCAAGCTGGCGACCTTGGGGTCTTGAACCTGGGTCCTCCACATCCCAGTTCGATGCTCTATCCACTGCGTCACCTCCCGGTCAGGCAAGCAACCCCCTTTTTACTTCCCTAACTCTTCAATATCTTTCTGTATGAGCCCTCTTCCTCTCTGTGAGTGCATCAAGTGGCTTCTCCTGTCCTTGGCCACCTTGCTCTAGCAGTGGTGAATTTGTCCTCTCTTTCTTCCCATTCTGAGATATTGGACAATTTCTGGAAAAAATTGGGGGGTTGTTATACCTGGGAGGGGGTGACTAATGGCATCCAGTGGATAGAGACCAGCTACCCCTCCCTAGCCCCAGGGAAGAATGATGCAGCTCAGGCATCAAGAGTGCTGAGTTTGACCCTAACCAGGTGGTAGTGCAATGGATAGAGCATTGAACTGGGATGTAGAGGACCCAGGTTTGAGACCCTGAGGTCTCCAGCTTGAGCGCAGACTCATCTGGTTGAGCAAAGCTCACCAGCTTGGACCCAAGGTCACTGGCTCGAGCAAGGGGTTACTCGCTCTGCTGAAGGCCCATGGTCAAGGCACATATGAGAAAGCAATCAATGAACAACTAAGGTGTCACACGAAAAACTAATGATTGATTCTTCTCATCTCTCTCTGCTCCTGTCTGTCCCTATCTATCCCTCTCTCTGTCTCTGTAAAAAATAAATAAATAAATAAATAAATAAATAAATAAATAAATAAAAGACTGCTGAGTTTGAGGAACCTACTCTAAGCCGTTTGTACATAAATTATGGCCCAAAATTCCCTTGTAATTTCCTGGAGTGTCTTAGAGAAGGGGGTTTGAGGAAAAATGGAGAACAGGAGAGGATCTATTAGGACTTAATCAGAAAGGAAGGAGGGGGAAATGTTCTGTAAAGTAAGAGAAAGCTGAAGGAAATTTGCATAAACCACAACTTCCCTTCACCATTTCTCTATTCCTATGACCCATGCTTAGGCTTCGCTGTAAGCATGCTTCTTTACAATGTACACTCACACTATGAGAGTTCCCAAAGTGGGTTATCTGAAACTAATATAATTAAATACCTGGAGTATGGTAAATATTACAACTAAAGTGTTCTTCTGCTATTATAATAATTATAAAGTAAGAAACAGCTGTATAGTGGGAGAATTCCTTAATAGGTATAGAGGAATTTTATACATGAAATGAAATATTAATGCATACATAAAGATAATGTCCTAGGTTTCTATTCTTTTGAAAATTGTTTAAAATTTACAATAAATACTTAATTTAAACTTACCCACGTATTTTATTTTATGAGTTGTAAATATATATATTATATATATTATATATATACTGCATAAGTAAGATCAGTATAAATTAAACCATTTTCATTTTTTTTTAATAAATTTTTATTAATGGTAATGGGATGACATTAATAAATCAGGGTACATATATTCAAAGAAAACATGTCTAGGTTATTTTGTCATCAAATTATGTTGCAAACCCCTCGCCCAAAGTCAGATTGTCCTCCGCCACCCTCTATCTAGTTCTCTGCGCCCCTCCCCCTCCCCCTAACTCTCTCCCTCCCTCCCTCCCATGTCCTCCCTCCCCCCCCACCCTTGGTAACCACCACACTCTTGTCCATGTCTCTTAGTCTCATTTTTATGTTCCACCAATGTATGGAATCATGTAGTTCTTGTTTTTTTCTGATTTGCTTATTTCACTCCTTATAATGTTATCAAGATCCCACCATTTTGCTGTAAATGATCTGATGTCATCATTTCTTATGGCTGAGTAGTATTCCATAGTGTATATGTGCCACATCTTCTTTATCCAGTCTTCTATTGAAGGGCTTTTTGGTTGTTTCCATGTCTTGGCCACTGTGAACAGTGCTGCAATGAACATGGGGCTACATGTGTCTTCACGTATCAATGTTTCTGAGGTTTTGGGGTATATACCCAGTAGAGGGATTGCTGGGTCATAAGGTAGTTCTATTTGCAGTTTTTTGAGGAACCACCATACTTTCCTCCATAATGGTTGTACTACTTTACAGTCCCACCAACAGTGAATGAGGGTTCCTTTTTCTCCACAGCCTCTCCAACATTTGCTATTACCCGTCTTGTTGATAATAGCTAATCTAACAGGAGTGAGGTGGTATCTCATTGTAGTTTTGATTTGCATTTCTCTAATAACTAAAGAAGATGAGCATCTTTTCATATATCTGTTGGCCATTTGTATCTCTTCCTGGGAGAAGTGTCTGTTCATGTCCTCTTCCCATTTTTTTATTGGATTGTTTGTTTGTTTGTTGTTGAGTTTTATGAGTTCTTTGTAAATTTTGGATATTAGGCCCTTATCTGAGCTGTCGTTTGAAAATATCAGTTCCCATATAGTTGGCTGTCTGTTTATTTTGATATCAGTTTCTCTTGCTGAGCAAAAACTTTTAATTCTGATGTAGTCCCATTCATTTATCTTTGCCTTCACTTCTCTTGCCATTGGAGTCAAGTTCATAAAATGTTCTTTAAAACCCAGGTCCATGATTTTAGTACCTATGTCTTCTTCTATGTACTTTATTGTTTCAGGTCTTATATTTAGGTCTTTGATCCATTTTGAATTAATTTTAGTACACGGGGACAGGCTGTAGTCGAGTTTCATTCTTTTGCATGTGGCTTTCCAGTTTTCCCAACACCATTTGTTGAAGAGGCTTTCTTTTCTCCATTGTGTGTTGTTGGCCCCTTTATCAAAGATTATTTGACCATATATATGTGGTTTTATTTCTGGGCTTTCTATTCTGTTCCATTGGTCTGAGTGTCTATTTTTTTGCCAATACCATGCTGTTTTGATTATCGTGGCCCTATAATATAGTTTAAAGTCAGGTATTGTAATGCCCCCAGCTTCATTCTTTTTCCTTAGGATTGTTTTGGCTATTCGGGGTTTTTTATAGTTCCATATAAATCTGATGATTTTTTGTTCCATTTCTTTAAAAAATCTCATAGGGATTTTGATGGGAATTGCATTAAATTTGTATATTGCTTTGGGTAATATGGCCATTTTGATTATATTTATTCTTCCTATCCAAGAACAAGGAATATTTTTCCATCTCATTGTATCTTTTTCGATTTCCCTTAACAATGCTTTGTAATTTTCATTATATAGGTCCTTTACGTTCTTTGTTATGTTTATTCCTAGGTATTTTATTTTTTTTGTTGCAATCGTGAAGGGGATTATTTTTTTGAGTTCGTTTTCTAATATTTCATTGTTGGCATATAGAAAGGCTATGGACTTTTGTATGTTAATTTTGTATCCTGCGACCTTACTGTATTGGTTTATTGTTTCTAATAATCTTTTTGTGGAGTCCTTCGGGTTTTCGATGTATAGGATCATATCATCAGCAAAAAGTGATAACTTTACTTCTCTTTTCCGATATGGATGCCTTTTATTTCTTTGTCTTGTCTGATTGCTCTGGCCAGAACTTCTAGCACCACGTTGAATAAGAGTGGAGAGAGTGGACAACCCTGTCTTGTTCCTGATTTAAGGTAGAAAGTCCTCAGTTTTATGCCGTTTAATAGGATGTTGGCTGATGGTTTGTCATATATGGCCTTTATCATGTTGAGATATTTTCCTTCTATACCCATTTTGTTGAGAGTCTTAAACATAAAATTGTGTTGTATTTTATCAAAAGCCTTTTCTGCATCTATTGATAAGATCATGTGGTTTTTGTTCTTTGTTTTGTTGGTATGGTGTATTACGTTAACCGTTTTGCATATGTTGAACCATCCTTGAGATTCTGGGATGAATCCCACTTGATCATGATGTATTATTTTTTTAATATGTTGTTGTATTCGGTTTGCCAGTATTTTGTTTAGTATTTTGGCATCTGTATTCTTTAGAGATATTGGTCTGTAGTTTTCTTTCTTTGTGCCATCCTTGCCAGGTTTTGGTATGAGGGTTATGTTGGCCTCATAAAATGTGTTTGGAAGTATTGCTTCTTCTTCAATTTTTTGGAAGACTTTGAGTAGAATAGGAACCAAGTCTTCTTTGAATGTTTGATAGAATTCACTAGTATAACCGTCTGGGCCTGGACTTTTATTTTTGGGGAGATTTTTAATAGTTTTTTCTATTTCCTCCCTGCTGATTGGTCTGTTTAGGCTTTCTGCTTCTTCATGACTCAGTCTAGGAAGGTTGTATTGTTCTAGGAATTTATCCATTTCTTCTAGATTGTTGTATTTGGTGGCATATAATTTTTCATAGTATTCTACAATAATTCTTTGTATATCTATGATGTCTGTGGTGATCTCTCCTCTTTCATTTTGGATTTTATTTATTTGAGTCCTGTGTCTTTTTTCCTTGGTGAGTCTTGCCAAGGGTTTGTCAATTTTGTTGATCTTTTCAAAGAACCAGCTCCTTGTTTTATTGATTTTTTCTATAGTTTTTCTGTTCTCTATTTAATTTTTTCTGCTCTGATTTTTATTATCTCCTTTCTTCGGCTGGTTTTGGGTTGTCTTTGTTCTTCTTTTTCTAGTTCCTTAAGGTGTGAAGTTAAGTGGTTTACTTCGGCTCTCTTGTTTGTTCATATAGGCCTGAGGTGATATGAACTCTCCTCTTATTACTGCTTTTGCTGCATCCCAGAGATTCTGATATGTCGTATTTTCATTTTCATTTGTCTGTATATATCTTTTGATTTCTGTGCTTATTTCTTCTTTGACCCATTCATTTTTTAGAAGTATGTTGTTTAGTTTCCATATTTTTGTGGGTTTTTCCCCCTCCTTTTTGCAGTTGAATTCTAGTTTCAAGGCTTTATGATCAGAAAATATGCTTGGTACAATTTCAATTTTTCTAAATTTGCTGATATTGTCTTTGTGGCCCAACATATGGTCAATTCTTGAGAATGTTCCATGTACACTAGAGAAAAATGTATACTCTGTCGCTTTGGGATGAAGTGTCCTGTAGATGTCTAACATATCCAGGTGTTCTAGTATTTCATTTAAGGCCACTATATCTTTATTGATTCTCTGTTTGGATGACCGATCTAGAGCCGTCAGCGGTGTATTGAGGTCTCCAAGTATGATTGTATTTTTGTTAGTTTTTGTTTTAAGGTCAATAAGTAGCTGTCTTATATATTTTGGTGCTCCTTGGTTTGGTGCATATATATTAAGGATTGTTATGTCTTCTTGATTCAACTTCCCCTTAATCGTTATGAAATGACCATTTTTGTCTCTGAGTACTTTTTCTGTCTTGTAGTCAGCATTATTAGATATGAGTATTGCTACACCTGCTTTTTTTTGGGTGTTGTTGGCTTGGAGTATTGTTTTCCAGCCTTTCACTTTGAATTTGTTTTTATCCTTGTTGCTTAGATGTGTTTCTTGTAGGCAGCATATAGTTGGATTTTCTTTTTTAATCCATTCTGCTACTCTGTGTCTTTTTATTGGTAAGTTTAATCCATTTACATTTAGTGTAATTATTGACACTTGTGGGTTCCCTACTGCCATTTTATAAATTGCTTTCTGTTAGTTTTGTATCTAGTTTGATTCTTCTCTTTTGTTTTTCTATCATTTGTTTTTGTTTGTTTGTGTTCCATACTTCTTTCCTCTGTTGCTACCTTTTTTAAGTCAAGTGTTTTTGTGGTGGTTTTTTTAAGGGTGGTTACCATTAAGTAATGAAAAGGGTACCTACCATATTCATTGTAGTACCCTATCTTATAAGTATTTCTGCACTTCATCATCCTTTGCTACTGTTAATCTCCATCCTCTGCCCCCTTTTTTTCCTTTGTTGTCACAGTTTAAGTTTGGTTTTATTGTGTTGTTGGTGGAGCTGTTACTTGTGGTGTTGTTTTCTTTTGTTCTTTGAATCTGGTTGGAAAACCCCCTTTAGTATTTCCTGGAGTGGGGGCTTTCTGTTGATAAATTCTCTCATCTTTTCTGTATTTGTGAATGTTTTTATATCTCCTTCATACTTGAAGGATAGCTTTGATGGGTATAGTATTCTTGGCTGAAAGTTCCTCTCTTTCAGGGCTTTAAATATTGGGGTCCACTCTCTTCTAGCTTGTAGAGTTTCTGCTGAGAAATCTGATGATAATCTAATAGGCCTTCCTTTATATGTTGTACTCTTCTTTTCCCTGGCTGCCTTGAGAATTTTTTCTTTGTCATTGGTTTGTGCCATCTTTATTATGATGTGTCTTGGAGTGGGTTTGTTGGGGTTAAGAAAACTTGGTGTTCTGTTTGCTTCCTGAATTTGAGGCTTTAGTTCCTTCCACAGGCTTGGGAAGTTCTCGTCTATTATTTGTTTGAGTATATTCTCCATTCCATTTTCTTTCTCTTCTCCCTCTGATATACCTGTTATTCTTATGTTATTCTTTCTGATGGAGTCAGACAATTCCTGTAGGGCTTTCTCGTTTTTTATTATTTTTGAGTCTCTTTCTTCTTCTCTCTGTTGTGTCTCAAGTTGTTTGTCTTCTATTTCACTAATCCTATCTTCAATCTGGGCTGTTCTGTTAGCTAAGCTTGTTACCTCGTTTTTCAGCTCGTGAATTGAGTTTTTCATTTCTGTTTGATTTGTTTTTATAGTTTCAATTTCCTTGGTAATATATTCTTTGTGTTCATTGAGTTGTTTTCTGATCTCCCTATATTGCCTTTCTGTGTTTTCTTGTATATCTTTGAGTATTTTTAAGATTTCTATTTTAAATTCTCTGTCATTTAGCTCCAAGGCTTCCAATATGTTAAGTCTTTTCTCTATAGATTTTTCCACATCTATTTGTGTTACCTCTCTTTCTTTTGTATCCATAATATTTGATTTCCTCTTTCTTATTGGCATCTGAGGGTGGTCTTATTGATAGCACTAATTAGAATTAATAAAGAGTAAAAAGTAAAAAAAAAAAAAAAAAAAGGTAAAACACCCCACAAAAAAAACAGTAATAATTTATTATTTCCCCCTTTTTTTCTCTCTTCTCTTTCCCTCCTCTCCCCTCCTCAGGGAAATATCATGCCTATAATGGAGGGCCTGATTTGGGGTGAAGAGTTCAAGGGGCAAAAAAAAGGGAATAGGGACCTACTAAATGCAAAAAAAAAAAAAAAGGAAGAAAATCTTAGACAAGCATAAGATGATTTGCTTGTAAGTGATGGTCAACTAAGAGATATAATGAGAGGGATAAGAGGGAACCAGAAAAAAGGAACTAAAAAGAATAATAAAGAAGAAAAAATAAAAATAATAAGTAAAAATCTGTTGTATTAAGCGGAGCTAAGACTAAATACAATGGAGACCTTGGGTTGGGAGGACCCAAAATGCCACAAAAATAAACAAACAAGAAAAAAAAATAATAACAAAAGCAAAAAAGAGAAATAAAGCCAAAAAAAAGCCTTGAGTCCCAAATTAACTAATTTGTTCGTGATTGAGGATTATATGGGAGGAAAGTAAAATGAGAAAAGAAAAAACGAATAGAAAGGAAAAAATAAGAAAAAGAGAAAAACGAAGGAAGAAATAAAATAGGAAGAGAAAAAAACAAAATAAAGCAAGAAAAAAAAAAAACAGAAGAGGAGAGAGTGAGAGTTAAGTGTTTTGGAGTATAACCTTAAAGGAGGATGAGGATAAAGAAGAAAAATAAAATGCAACACTCATGGGTAGTATAGTTCAAGAAAGGGGAAGCATAAGATGGGCAGAGAATAGAAGGACCGAGGTGGAGGAAATAAAGGCAAAAAGATAGAAGAAACAAACAACAACAACAACAACAAAAAATTAGTGGATCAAGTTGTAAAGTCTGTGGGTTTTTCTTGATTTTGAGAGGTTAACTTCTTCCTTTTTCTTTTCTCTCCCTCTTCCTGGTCGGTGACTCTGTACCCCAGGCTCTGCCCCTGTGTCACTCTTAGGTAGGGATTTGCAGTTGATGGGATTCTATGGCAATGTCATATAATTGGCTTTAGTCTTGCTGGAAGTAAAGGCTTGTTGGCGTTTGCAGGGTCCAACGATGAGAGAGTTTGCTTTCCTGGATTCTCTCTCCTAGTCCCCCCTTTCTGAATTAGCAGCCTGGTGATCCAGCTATAAGGCTGCAACTGCTTCTGCCTGGGGAGTAAGAGGCTCAAAGAGCTGGGAAATCCCCACTCTATCCCCACTCAGTGCAAGGCTTTGGGAAAGGCTCTGACAGTCAGGGCCTCCAGTGTAATCAGGCGGGGGTGGGAGTCAATTGTTGTCAAGGTGACTGTTCAGCGCCTATCATTTAGTTGGACCTCTCAACCCAGGCTTTCCACACTTTGTAGCCTGTTTTTGCAGGGAAGAAGAGGCACTAGTCTCTGCTTACGACTAGTGTAGTATAGACCTTATTATCTGCCAAGTCCTCCTTGTTAGCATTTATCCCTGAATATGGAGGCTCTATCAATCAGAAGTTGCCCCCGCCCCTTTAGCGAGAGGCACTAAAAAATATCACGCCTCTTGTCTTGGATCGCTGAACTGAGAGAGATCTTATCAATTAGAACCGAGGGTGCGCAGATTTTATGGGTTAAGCTAATTTCAGTGATTGGGTCGCATCTGTGCTTCCGAAGGTATTTTAGGCTGCCTGCGAGCGCCCCTCCCCCAACGCTAATCAAACCATTTTCAATGTATAGAAGGTATCAGATATTTCTCTCTTTATATCCATTGCCTTTAATCTATTTCTTTTTTTAAAATTTTTATTTATTTTTTTTTTTTTTACTGAGACAGAGAGTGAGTCAGAGAGAGGGATAGTCAGGGACAGACAGACAGGAACAGAGATGAGAAGCATCAATCATTAGTTTTTCATTGCGTGTTGCGACACTTTAGTTGTTCATTGATTGCTTTCTCATATGTGCCTTGACCATGGGCCTTCAGCAGACCGAGTGACCCCTTGCTCGAGCTGGCGACCTCGGGGTCTCAAACCCGGGTCCTCTGCATCCCAGTCCGACGTTCTATCCACTGCACCACCACCTGGTCAGGCACCTTTAATCTATTTCTTTTCAGTTTTCATATAAAAGAAACTGGCATTAATAAATACCTATAAGCAAAAGAATTGAGTTTCAGCAAAATATGGAAAATGAACATATTTATAAATGCTTAGAAGATTTCTGACAAGAATTTAACAATAAAATATACAATTTTTTCTACTCATTAGCTTTCAAAGGCAATGAATTTAGGAATGGATGTATACATTTCAAGATGCATTGTAGAATGTATTAAATTCTAACTGCTTTTATTGCTTTTTCATCAGAGCAATTTTCTTATATAGAAAGCTCAGGATATTAACTGCAAATGGGATTTCCATAAAATATGGTCCAGGCAAACCAAAAGATTTACAAAGTAGAGGCCTTTAGAAAAATAAAATAAAAGAGATTGAAATAATAAACATAAAACTAATTCTTTGATATGAATATATTCATAGTAGAAGACAGTTGCTCAGTGAATAAACAAGTAACACTCCTAAAAGCAGAAGCAGAAAGCTTTAGTGGCCATTCGTTATACCGTGCATCACAGCAGTGGGGCCGATTTCTTTTCAAAGTTGCATCTTTGAATCCTTTGTCCACTCTGATGTGAAATGGCTTACAGGATGGCTTTTCCGCTACTTCCATTGTGAGGCCATCCCACAATTTAACAGATATCTCTATTGGGAAAACTTAGTCGATACAAAGTCTACATTTTCTGTTATTCAATTTCATGCCCTGATTTCTAGGTATTGCCCCCAGGGAGCACTGTAAATAACTCTTTCTGTTTGTGGTGATGCATTTTGAATTCTTCGAAATTTGTGTCATATCCTAAGTCACTCATGGAAAAATGTTACATGGAGGGTACAGGGACATCAAGTGCTTAATTCCTTTTGTCAGTGAATAGTAATTTAGTTTTTTGTTTTTTGGCTTTTTTTTTTTTTTTTTGGACAGAGACAGAGAGAGAATCAGAGAGAGGGATAGATAGGGATAGACAGACAGGAAGGGAGAGAGATGAGAAGCATCAATTTTTCGTTGTGGCACCTTAGTTGTTCATTGATTGCTTTCTCATATGTGCCTTGACTATGGGGCTACAGCAGACCAAGTAACCCCTTGTTCAAGCCTTGGGTCCAAGCTGGTGAGCTTTGCCCAAACCAGATGAACCTGAGCTCAAGCTGGCAGGTGTCTTGAACCTGGGTCCTCCACATCCCAGGCCGACACTCTATCCACTGCACCACCACCTGGTCAGGCAGTATATTTAGTTTTATAATCTTGTCTTATAAGTCATTGTCCCTGTTGGGTTAATCAGTCGGCTCTGTAAATCCCTACAAGTTTGTCCACATTTTATATTAAAGTACTGACAAATGATTGGTAATCTTATTTCCTGTCTTTCAGTTGCACTGCACAGATCCACCATTGACTCCTATTTCAGACTACAATGCCTTTGTGCTTTAGTGCCCTTGAGATATTTCAAATGTTCCCATGATAGCTTGCTGTTACTTGCTCTATTTTGTAGTAGGGCTTCCTGCTTTAAAATTTCAGGTGAAGTAGTTAACAGTTCTAGATTCAGTGATACCAAAGAAGTTATAACAACCTTTTATTAAAAATCATTTACTATCTACTTATAGAATATATTATAATAGCCACGTTGTATTGATCATTGATATTTAGAGAAAGAATTTTACTAATTTCTATGTTATTTCAACTCTAAGATGGTTTGTATCTAATGTAATATGACCCTTTCCATATAAATAAAGAATAAAATACGCTGATAAATTGGCCCCACAACGATCTTATAGATGTTATATGCAAGTTTTTGAAGCTACTTTTGTCAGGTAAAAAACTTAACCCATTTGAAATCTATAGTGTGCATAATTAGCACAACTATTTCAAATTGATCAGGCATGATCATATATGCCAGGGAAAATCTCTTTTAAATTTATAAGAATAATTTTTAATATAAATATTTCCTGTTTTATAAGATGATGACTCCTTTTTGCAACATTCAAATTCTAGAGTCCTTCCAGCTCCAGAATGAACAATATTATGAAAACCACTGTTTTTGTTTTGTCTGAATATTTAATTGCTACCAAAGTCTATATTTTCCATCTTAAAATAAGCCAAATATGGTTCCTGAATGCATTTTAAAAGACTTTAATCCTGTGATCAGAGTTGAATCTGTGAGAATTATTACAATATCTTGAATTTCAATACATAAAGCCACTGAAGGAGTAGCTATCTATCTAAGGACAGAAATAGAAAGTACTCTTTTTACATGGCCTTAAAAGAATTGAAATAGTCCCTTGCTACCCCACCCTTATAGCATTCATATTAAGGTTGATAACTCAATAGTTTACCAAGAAGAAAAATACTTTTGGAGATAAAACTGAATGTCATGTGATATCTCGCTGCCACAAAAGTGGTTTTCAAAACTTTAGTTGTTACACATTTAGAACTGTTTAAATATAGAAATAATCATTAACCCATAAGGCAATCTTTAACCTTAAATGACATTTTTGAATAAAGATAGCTTAAAAATTAGTTGGGCACCTGAAAATGGGATCTCTAAACTTACTAATTCAGTTCTTAGCTGATAGGTAATAAATCATCATTAAGAATCTGAGGAAGCCTGACCTGTGGTGGTGCAGTGGATAAAGTGTCGACCTGGAACGCTGAGGTTGCTAGTTCAAAATCCTGGGCTTGCCTGGTCAAGGCACATATGGGAGTTCATGCTTCCTGCTCTTCCCCCTTCTCTCGCTCTCTGTCTCTGTCTCTCTCTCTCTCCTCTCTAAAATGAATAAATAAAATCTTTTAAAAAATAAATAAGTAAATAAAATTATTTAAAAAAAAAAAAGAATCTGAGGAAGACAAGGCCCCGGCTGGTTGGCTCAGTGGTAGAGCATTGGCCTGGCATGCAGGATTCCCCGGTTCCATTCCTGGCCAGGGCACACAGGAGAAGCGCATATCTGCTTCTCCGCCCCCCCCTTCCTCTCTGTCTCTCTCTTCCCTTCCCAAAGCCAAGGCTCCAATGGAGCAAAGTTGGCCCGGGCACTGAGGATGGCTCTGTGGCCTCTGCCTCAGGCACTAGAATGGCTCTGGTTGCAACAGAGCAACGCCCCAGATGGGCAGAGCATCACCCCCTGGTGGGCATGCCAGGTGGATCCCAGACAGGTGCATGCAAGAGTCTGTCTGACTGCCTCCCCGTTTCCAACTTCAGAAAAATACAAAAAAAAAAAAAAAAGAATCTGAGGAAGACAAACATCATGCTCTAGGAGCCCGGTCATTCTTCACGTCTTTATTGAGAGTCTGACATGTCCAGGCACTGTATTGACTGCTGTGGAAGCATGAAAGTTAATGAAAACATATCCTGTAAAAAAGTTTTTGTGTATTCTGGAAGCACAGGGACTGTAGTATCTACATTAGAACTAATGATTCTTCTCAAAGGAAGTAATCTCATTTGTGTTCTAAATGACAAGGTGGAGTTAGCTAAATGGGAAGTGTTGGGAGAAAATTCCAAGCAAAGGGATCAACTTCTGAAAACTTAAGAGGGCTGATAAGCCATGTAATAATTCTGAAAGCCTGGGCAAATATGAGTGACTGGCTGGAAATGATGTTGGTGAGGAAGATAGGAGCCAGATTATGAAGGGTTTGATTTACTCATCAAAGGACTAGTCTATTCAGAAACTCTGAGGGATATGAGGCTTGGAAGTTACATGGGCGATATAGCACTTTTTACTTTGATTTTACTTTTGAAGACGAATATGACAAGCCAGTGGAGGACAGATTGCAATTGAGTAAGAATTGAGAAAGGCTGTCATAGTAATCCAGAAGAAATGCCATAAACTCCTGAATTAAAGCGTAGGTTAGAAGACATGGTTTTGAAGTATTACAAAACTATGATCTAAAGGATCTAGTGATTAACTGAGTAATATTTCAACATGGCTCCTAGGTGTATGACATAAACAAGTGAGTGAAAGTGATGGTGTTTTTCTAAAAAAGAAAACACAGAAAGATAAGCAGGTTAGGTGGGGAAATTGATGAGTACCATTTTGAACAAGTTAAGTTTAAGGAGGTTATGGAACATCCAATGGGAAGTGGAGGGAGGGAATTTGACAAAGTGAACTGGAGAACTGGATTTTTGGCAAATATTTCTTAGCCTGGGATACAGAATTAGGCATCATTCATGTGTAAATTATTGCTGAACCCAAGAAATTTGACCAGTTTATTCAGGTGCCAAGTACCAAGTATCAGAGTCTTGGCAAACACTGACATTGAAGAAGTCGTTATAAGAAGGGAATCCAGAGAAGAAATAGATAATGAGGGAAAATGAGAATACTAAAGCATAATGTTGCAAAAGCCAAAGGAAGAGAGACTTATGGAAGGAGTCATTGTTAACTGCAAGAGAGAGGTTACATAAAGACTAGAAAGGGTGCGCTGGCTTTGGTAATTCAGAAGTTACTAAAAATACCAGTAAGATCATTTTTATCAGAGTGGTGGAGCAAGAACTAGACTACATGGGACCAAGCATGAATCAAAACTGTAGTAACTAACAAGTGTGAACTACTATTTCAAGAAGCTTGAAAGAAAAGGACATAGATTTAAACAAATGATACACATGTGGGAGGTTAGAAACAAGGAAGTCATTTTTAGATGAATAAAAGAATCAAACTTTTTTTCACAGGTTGTACAAGACAGAAAAGTAGAAGGGAAAGGTCAAGATACAGGAGAAATGAAGGCAACACAGTGTGCTGGTTTTCTTATTTTTTCTCTAGCAGTAACACAAATAGGAAAATCCAGATTTCTGAGAATGACTGCATTGCTCCAGAGTTAGGCTGCTGCAGGGTGGTGCCACTGTCCTGTGGTCAGAGGGCATTAATAAGAGAAGGCTCGAAGTAATGAATTATGAGATCTTTAAAATCAACAGAAATCTGATAACTCGGGAAAACATGGATGTGTTAAGTGTGGAGAACTCAGAAAAATTGAAGAAAGAAGGACAGCAGTAAGGAATTCAAGGACGTGCAGTGATATGGAGGACATGGTCACAAAGTGCGCTGTACATTTAAGGTTTCAGATTAAGAGGGAAGTGGGGTGCATAAGAAGGGTCATTAGAGTTGAGAGTCAAAGGGCTATAAAAAAGATATTTTCTGTACTGGCTGCATGCACACTAACATCATCCAGGATGATGGTAACAAGAGCTGGAGACAAATACAAGAACACAGATGCCCTGGTCCTTAGTGAATGTAGGCAAGAGACAAGATTTCAGTAGAAACAAAGATAGACAAGCATGAAAGCAGGGAATAATAGCTCAGTGGCCCGAGTTGTAGAGTAGTAGGTCACTAATTATACAGGGTGGGGCAAAACTAGGTTTACACTTATTCATATAGAAAATAAAGCAATAATTAATAATAATACAATAATAAACTTTTGTGCATTCATGACTGTAAATCTACTTTTGCCCAACCTGTATTTATTTGTATATGTCTACAGTAACTTTAAAAGAATATGTAAGAAACTGATCATGTTCATTACCACTGTGTGGCATCCCTTTTGTAACTTTTAGACTTTGGACAATACAAACGTATTATGTTAAAAATATCAGTGGTTGGGCAGTGCCAGAATGGAGCCAGAGGAGAGACACCCCCACCCACATGTCGGCTGAGCAGGTTTTCAGCGTGGCAGCTCTCATTAGTATGCCTGAGGGGAAGAACTGTCTGCAGAGGAGACTAGGAGAGAGTGGTTAGTAAAGGCTTCCAGGGTGTCTGTCCACAATGGTGCATAGGTCTAAAGCATCACAAAACAGTAGCCTCTCAGAAGTGATATTGTGCTTATGGTGTCTCATTTTAAAATTAACCTACTCAATAGTTTTTAGACTGAAAACACTCTACCAGTTTCAGAAATTCAATTTAAAGTTTTCCTTTATTTTTGGAGAGAATATGGAGTCCAGGCTAAAACAGCTCCCCAAAGCAATATTCTTAACTGTGCACAATAAATCATCAGCTTTCATCCCACCACTAAGCTGGGAAGTTGGCAGAAGATAGCACAGTGTTCCCTTGAGAGCAGATTCTTGTTAACTTATATTCTTATCTTCTCTAAAAGCTTATGGCTTTATTGTTGTTATTGTTGTTGTTGTTCAGGCTCTTAAAGGATAGTATCTCCCACTTAAACAAAAGAGTTGGGATGTTTTTCTTTTATTCATTCTGATGAAATCTAATATATGCATTGACTGAAAGGTAGCTCTAAAGGTTGGCAGGCGCCACAGAGGAGGAGCTAAAATAAAGGGAGCCTGAGAGAGCAGTAAAGCGAGTATCTAGCTTTCTTAGCTAAGCATTGACACTCCTTAAATATAATGTTATTTTGCTTTGAGCAATCTTTCTTCTCCCCCGCCCCCATTCTATGTTTCATGACTCAATAGGAAGCTTCCCAGACATAGCTGAGAATAAAACAATTATAATTAGATGGTTTTAACCTGATCCAAATAGTTTTTGGCTTTTATATATGAAATGTTTTCACACAGTCTCTCTCCACGTCAAGAGGAAGTAAGAGAAAAGCCCCTCCTTTCCCTTGTTCTGAATGCAAATAGCTAAGTGCTAAAGGCAGAGCACTCAGTACCGCCAGCTTGCTGCCTCAGGTTCAGCGAGAGGAAGCTGGGACCAGCCAGGACTGTGCTGCCGGTTCCTGTCCAATCTGCCAGGGGCGCTGTCGGGGAGGCTTTTCTTCCCCCAACCTGGACATCAAGAAACTGCTGAAGTGTCAAGGTTTTCCATTTTGCTCAGTCTGTGTTCCTATTACTGAGAAAGCTTCCTCAAAGTCTGTCAGTCAGAATGACAGGAGTTCATCAAGACCTCTTAAAGGCAATGAATTTTCACATTAAGCTTGAGACTATGGTCAGCATTTGAAAACAATAAATGGTGTGAGCTGGATCAGTATCTCTACTCCACCTCCAACCCCTCTGTTGGCACCATAGGCACCAGGTTCTCTTCTGCATGTAGACAAGAGCTTTGACTTTTAATTGTATCATTTCTACCCATAATTGTCCTATAAATATAAAAGTATATGTAATATTGCACAAACCTTTAGGGAATTTTACAACTTTTAGATTTATATTAAAATAGAGCTTCCATAGCTGGAAGTAAAGACCGCTGGCTGACCACTTTGGATAATAATAAACAATTGTTGAATTTTGTAGGACTATGAACTAGATGACCACTACTGCCCTCCTTAACTTAATCTTCTAGGTAAAAAGGAAGACTATACAGTTATATAGTATGTGTTTTCTGTATCTTTAAATTATTACTTTACCTGAAACCTGTATAATTTTTTTAACTAGTGTTATGTAATAAATTCAATTTTTTAAAAAATGATGGCTGTTAAAGAGTATCCTAAATGATACAGTTTCCCCTGGCTTTTAACATGTCAAAGACAGGGAGAGTAGAGTGGATGCAGTTCAGTGTCCATGTGCCAAGGCTTATTCTTGTGTATGGTGGAAAAAAGTATCTGGTTTCATTTATTTTCATGTATTTGTCCAATTTTCCCAGCATCATTTTTAAAATAAGCTATCTTTACTCTCTTGTATGTTCTTGCTTTCTTTGTCAAATATTAATTGATCATAAAGGTGTGGATTTATTTCTGGGTTGTCTACTCTGTTCCATTGATTTTATGTCATTTTTTTTTATGCCAGTCCAATGCTCTTTTGATTGCTATGGCTTTTTAGTATAGTTTGATATCAAGTAGCATGATTTCTCTAACTTTCATCTTCTTTCTAAAGATTTCTGTGGCTATTCTGGGTCTTTTAAGGTTTCCTATAAATTTTTGCAATATTTATTTTAGTTCTATGAATTGTCATTGGTGTCTTGATAGGAATTATGTTGAATCTATAGATTGCTTTGAATAATATGGACATTTTAGTAATATTACTTGTTCCTATCCATATACATGGTATATGCTTATACTTATCTGTATCTTCTTCAATTTCTTTCTTCAGTGTTTTATAATTTTCCAAGTATAAGTATTTTATATCTTTGATTAAATTTATTCTTAGGGTTTTTTTATGCAATTGTTAATAGGTTTTTATATGTTTCCTTTTCATTATTGATGTATATAAATGCAACTGATTTCTGGATATTTATTTTATTTTCTTCTACTTTACTAAACTCATTTATCAGCTCTAGTAATTTTTTGGTGGAATCGTTAGGGAGTTCTCTATATACAGTATCATGTCATCTGCAAAGTGTTTTAAAGCTTCTCCTCACATTCTATTGACCAAAGGAAGACACATGATCAAGCCTGACATCAAAGGAGCAGGAACTACACTCCTCCCATGATCTGGGCTCCAGGGAGAAGCCCTGAAAAGAGAGACGGCAGAGAGAGAGCTGGCATAGTACCTATAAATTGAAAGCACTTGTCAATGATTTGCAAATTCTCCTACCTCTTATATTATAAATTTTAATTTATGAATTAAGCAGAGCAATAGTTAGTTTGTATGTAAACATATTTGGCCAAGATATAGGAGACTAGTTACAAGATGCCCCAGTCTAAGAATGGGCTGAATTCCCACATGGATTAGTAGTTTGCATATGAACATATAGTTTTTATCTTTAAATTTCCTCAGCTACTTCTAAAGTTAGTTCTTACCCTTTAAAATTTTTTGTTTGATCTTTCCAGAATGCATAGCTAACAGCCTTTATATGTGTATTGTAATTTTCAGATGGGAACGTGCTTTTGTGTATATCTGTTTGTCAAAGTACTTTTATGTGTGTCTGTTTCTGTCTCATCTATCCCTCACATGTCCACACTGACAATGTGCAGTTTATTTCCTGTATATTCCCAATATCCAGAATAGTGCCTAGCAACTAGTAAGCATGCAATCATTTGCTCTAGGATAGGACAGAACTACTTTTGTAGGGAGGCTACTGGAGATAGTTATTTAGCTGAAGGAGTGCATTCCATCCCCAGGGAAAATGCCCAAGAAGAGATTATACATCGCTTTGCCTAATGGTTGCAGAAATGACCAGTCAGGAAATTAGAAAATCTCCTCTTTGAGAAGACCCAAACAATTATTTTATCTGATGTGTCCTTGCCTGTGACCAGCTCACATGGTGGTAAAAAGACTGAAATGAGATAAGAGATATTAAAGCTTTCGAAAATTTCAAAACCTCAATGTGCATTTTAGGTGATAGTATGTTAGGCCATTGTAGGTTGGATCAGCCAATCAACATTTTTTTCCAGGAAAGAAATGTGAAAATGTTAAATCTAAAGCATTTTATATGTAATCACTTTTCTACTAGCTTTATATATAATGATCTTTTTAATTCTCAAAGAATTTCTTTGAGATAAGAACTATTATAATCTCCATTTTCAGATAAGAATATTGAGGCACAGGGAAATTAAGAAATAGGTACAAGGACTCTAGCTGGTCAGTGGTGGAGTGGGATTGGATCCAGAAAGTCTGACTCCAGAACTTGCAACAGATGTTTCACACCTTTGCAGAGGTGTTAATATAGCCATCTTTCCAGTAGATACTGTACATACTATATTGGAAAGAATATACTAGCTTTGGAAAGAATACAGTGAAGTCCACCTGAGCCAGCTAGTTTCATGTGAGTTATCTAATTTAATCTTCAACTAACCCAAAGGGTGGGGTGGGCATCATTTTCCATTTTACAAATCAAGAATTCCCACCAAACAAAGTATACCTTGTCCAATGTCAGTCCATGTTCAATGTGGAATTAGATACTGAGTGCTCTGTCACCAAAATGTTTTAACACACTGTCAAATCTCCTACCAGCCAAAATGTCTGCAGTCCTTAATTCAGCAAGGTGAATAGGAAAGGATTGTGATAACTCCTCTGCTTTTCATTTAAAGACATGGAGTTTGTTTTTATTTGTTTGTACTTAGAGATCCTCTGATGAAAACTAGCCAGACCCATTTGTATTTTAGCATCTTTTATGATCCCTGCTGAGTTTAGAGATAGCTTTTAGTAATCTCACGAAATCAATCCCTGCTGACCAACTTTAGGGGTCATCATAAAGTACTTAAGGGATTCTCCTCTATTGAATTCTCTCATCAGGCAAACATTCAACTCTTCTTTGAAGAAGAAAGGTAATTCTGTACCCTGCTGAGGGATAAAATAAAACTAAATTGTATTTGAGTGAAGAATGCTATTATCATTTTAGGGACTTGATTACTAAAATAAGAAATCACTTTTAATTCTAACATTGCCTCAGTAGATTACGAACATTCCAAAAAGTTTTCCCAAAGCAACAGCACTGAATTTGTCATCAATTTTCTTCAATATTCTCTTTTCTCAGAATTGCTATTTGTTGTTTACTATTTGTTCTCTAGGAACTCCACTGTGTTGCTTAAGATCACTAAAGTCAAGATGACAAAATGTTCTTCTTTTTTCTTTTTTTCATACACATCAAAAATGAGGCATGTGGACAGGGGTGAGTGACATGCGGCTGTAATAAAAACCAGCTCTCTACAAGTTAGAGCAATGTCATACAGTGTATAGAGACTTAGGCACTAGGCATCAAATCTGCCAGTGATACTGACACTTGGCCCTTTGGGGGCATGGTTTTCTTATACGTAGACAAAGAATGTTCAGGATGTAAGCTCACTGGCAGCAGTGACTTAAGCATTTGTTTTTGTTTTTTTATTTCTGTATCTTCAGCACCTTGAACCACATAGTTAGCAATAATGGAAGTCTATAAGTATCTGTTCAATGATAATTAAATGCCCTATTTAAAAAAAAATGCTAAGTTTGGCATTGAAGACCCTCTGGTTTGTCCTGCTTCTTCCACTTCAGCCTCATTTTCTGCTGAGTACTTGGGCACATGGCATATTTATAGGTGCAAGATCACGCTACTCTCTGCCCTTGTGCCTGCTCTTCTCTCCACCAGTTTACTCCCCCAACTATCAAAAGCCAAATTATCATTCAAGGGTCCATTTCAATGCCACTTCTTCTGAGACCTTTCCCCAGACCTCCTAGATGAACTTAAATCATTCTTTCCTCTGCAAACAAACAAGACTTTGCTTGTAGCCTTAATAGAGCATGTATTTATTTCTATAGGTCTTATATTATTAACTTATGCATTCCACAGAGATTTGTTCATTTATTTATTTATTTACTTACTTACTTATATTAAGTGAGAAGAAGAGAGATGGAGAGACAGACTCCCGCAGGTACCCCAACTAGGATCCACCCGGCAACCTCCATCTGGGGCCGATGCTCAAATCAACCAGGCTATCCTCAGCACCTGGGCTGTGCTTGGACCAACTGGGCCACTGGCTGCAGGAAGGGAAACAGGAGAAAAGGGCAAGAAGGAGGGAAAGAGAAACAGATGGTCACTTCTCCTGTGTGCCCTGACTGGCAATCAAACTTGAGACATCCACACACCAGGCCAACACTCTATCCACTGAGCCAACCAGCCAAGGCCACAATACATATTTATCAACACACAACTATGTACTAGCCAAAACTAGAGCTTTCCATGAACCATCTCATTTGCTCCTCACAGCAATCCAGTTACTATTTTTAGTTAACCAGTAATATTGAATGCATGTTAGTTAACAGATCCTATTATAGGTGCCCAGGGTTGAGCAGTGAAAATGTTACAAAACATACCACCTCAGGGGCTGACATTCTAACGAAGAGGCACAGAGTCTCAAACAAGTACAAACTTCCACAAACAAGATAATTTTACATAATGGCAACCCATTAAGACAATAAGTTTCGCTGCAATGAAAGGGAATGAAAAGAATAGGGAATTAGAATGAATCTAGGTGATAAATTTCTCAAAGGCGGTTGTACCTCTTAGGCATCTTTGCATTACCCAGTGCCTAACAAACACACTGAGTTACATATTTTGGTCATTTAAAAATCTTAGTCAAATAGTGACTAGAACTCTGAACTTAGTGATTTATAATTCCCAGTTCATTGCCAAAATTGTGCTGCCGAGAATAAAGAAAGAGGTATAAGGTGTAAGTATAAGATATAAAGAATGTCTTTAAAAATCTGTATGATGCAGGGATTATCTCAGCTAATCCTTGGGCCTGAGCAATAACATAGTCAACATAGCTCTGACTTGGTCCCGTTCAGTAGAAAAGTAATACCCAATCTCTAGAATGCCTTCCCTTTGGCTTTGGAATGCATTGACCTATTCATTTATTTATTTATTGACAGCACACGTTACCTTAGCAATTATATTTGGCTTAGATGAATTTTCATCCACTAAGTACACAGCATGTGATAATACAAAAAAAAAAAGTATAGCAGGAAGCAAAAGAGAGCCAATTTAGTATTTAAAATTTGCTATGCAAAGCCTGGTGCTTCCACGTACTGAAACTGCTGATGAATATTGCTAATGCAATAACAAGCAAAAGTAAAAAAAAAAAAATGCTGCTGTTAACCATGATAACCAAAAGTGAAAAAGGAATTGTAAAAGCTCACAGACAGGGACAATAGGATTCAAATTGCAGGGTCTCTTATTTAAACACCAGTTATCCCATTTAGAAATGATTTTGCCAGCCAGTAGGAGAAGACTGAGTTGTTTACTCAGGAATGATGCTAAATTATATAGACTGAGTTGCACCTCTTCCCAAGAGGTCTCTTTCACTGACTTTAAATACAGTCTACCCAAAGTATTGAGTTTTTTTTCCTGCAAAGCTTTACCAGCTCTTATCAGAATGAGCCCCACAACCTGTGTGCATTTAGCTCCAACAAGCTCAGCTAAGGGGCCCAGACAGCAAGCCTGGGTGTGAGATTTGAAACCATCAAACTACTTTGATTAGTTGCGAGCTGAGTGGGAAGCGGAAAGAGGAACTGCAAGGTCAAGAATGTGCTAATTTCATCTTCTGTCAGGCGTGACTTGCAAGGGTATGAGGACTACACTTTTGTTTTAAACTTTACATTAACCAACTTGCTTTAACCACATAAATAAGTCTGGAAATCCCCTTACAATCAGGTCAAGAATAAGGTTGTCCTTTGAATTAAATGTTACTTCATCTACATAGTTCTACGATATTCACATGGCCAATTCAGTATATTATGTTCAGTGTAGCCTACAGTGCCAAATGGTCATTGTGACGGGTGGCAGCTCTGATGAATGCGTACTGGTCGAGGCTAAGGGTAAGGATGGGTGTGTGTGTACAAGGAAGCTATGTCACCAACACAGAGTCATGTCCCTAGGCAGTAGTCACAATTTTAAAAAGAATGAACAGTTTTTTGAACGCTTTATAACTGACTTGCCCCTGATTCTCTTAGAAGATGTTCCCCTTCATTTATAGACCTATCACTTGCTGAACATGTCTCACAGGTGTTTTTTCCTCCTGGTAGTATGACAAGCTGTGTTGAATATGGCTTTGTCTATTGGACTTCAAATGGCATTTTCTCCCTAATGTCAGATCTTACGAGTTTTAATTAGCAGTGGAATCATTTGAGTTCATAGAGGAAACTATTTTAGCTAAGGGATTTTGGTGAGATGGCCTTAATCTTCATAGTGTTTTTAAGTTTCATTTTCTCTGATGTATGATTTAATAATATGACTAGCTATTGGCCAAGAGGAGGATAACCATTTGCGTAACGCCATTCAAGTACGGACAAATTGAGAAGTTCTTAAGACGGTGAATTTTGATGCGGAGTCATCCAGTGTAAATGAAATCATTTGTTGAATTTTGAGTATGAAACAGTGTTTCCTCCCTCAACAATAACAACAACAAAACAAAAAACAGAAAGAGTGCTCACCAGTTACCAAGCATTGTGCCTAATGCAAGACAATTAGAATACAAATAATTCAATATTTCTTCTTTTTATTTTAAACTTTCAATTTTTTAAGGTAGCAAAATAAGTTCCTCAGCTATCCATTTTAGCTTGGGAGTGTAAACATTTTTTAAGATTAGTTTAGCAAAAGTATAATCTTTGATAACTTGCTAGCTACTGATGAACTGAACCAAATGTTCTTTGGAAATGCATTTAAGGAATGTATGAAAACCTGTACTTAGCAGATATCAAGAGTATCTGTTTATCTTATGAAAGGATTTTTTATAAATAAAGGGGGAATAGTTCAGCAGGGATGACAGAGCACAAAGAGTCAGTCTCAAGTTCCGATGTATGTGGAGCCTCTTACTAACCAGGCTTCCATGGGCAAGTTACTTAAACATCCTGTCTCCCTGCTTTCTCTCTAAAAGCTGCAGAATTGATGAAAGAGATAATGTATGGGAAGGGTTTCTCATAGTACCTGGCACATTATCTTTGGTCCATAAAAGGCAGCTATCACTACAGAATAATCATGGCATTTTCTTAATACTCAACTTGTGTTTACACGAGCTATTGACAGAATTTAAGTCTACACTTAGCTTATCAACCACATACTGTATAGAGACCTTTGGCAGTATTTTTGGAAATGTAAATTAAATATTCTCTTACCATTTGGTTTGTATCAAACCCAGTGAAAGCTATTGGGAAAGTTGTATTTTGCGGTTTTGAGTTTTCTGTGCAGTTCCTTGCCAAGGCATCCTTATTTGGTAAACACAGGATTTAATCAATCTTTTTGACCATCCATCTCTCCAGGACCATTGTTTTTCTGAAGTCTTAGTACACAAGCAAGAATTACAGGTTGCTCATCCTTTTACAACTTGAATCAACCCCTCTCTCTATCTGTAAACACATCTGATACTTCCCTGATTCTCTTAATTGATAACCTCTTCTTTGCTCACTGGAAGAACTTTCTTCTTTATCCATTGGACTGGTATTTGAGCTATTCTTTGCTTATCTTGTTGGGAACAACTTCCCAAACTAAGTTCTATCTGCCTGAAGAAATCTCATATTAACAAATATAATGTTTCTTGCCTGATAAGAAATAAAATGAACTTTTGAAAAATATTTTGACATTAGCTTTGAAATTTATAAATTATTAATTGATGAAATCTATAAATTTTTATTTAAAAAGTTGTGCTTTATGCCCTGGCCAGGTAGCTCAGTTGGTTAGAGTGTTATTGCAATACTCCGAGGTTATAGGTTTGATCTCCGGTTAGGGCACATACAAGAAGCAACCAATGAATACATAAATAAGTGAAACAATATATTAGTGCTTCTCTCTCTCCCTCCCTCCTTCTTTTCCTCTCTTTCTCTCTAAAATCAATGTTTTAAAAAATTGGACTTTGCCCTCCACATCTTTGACTCTGACAGCTGTCAGAGGGAATGGGAGGTGGGGATCAGGGTGAAATAGATAAAAGGATTAAGCAAAGGAAAAAAACTTATAAACAAAGACAACAGTGTGGGAACTTCAGAAAGAAAAGTGGATGGGGGAGGTGGAGGAGGGTAGAGGGGAGACAGATGGTGATGGAAGGAGACTTGACTTGGGGGTGATGAACACACAATGCACTATAAAGATGATTTATTATATAATTGTGCACCTAAAACCTATATAATTTTGTTAACCAATGTCATCCCAATAACTTCAATAAAAATTAAAACAATTAAAAATTATACTTTATTGTCCATTATAATAAAAGGAAAAGTTATAAAATTAACTCTTGACTCAGTGGAAATATGCAGGTATGTCTTATCCACAAGGCTATTTGTTATAAAGATATATTTTATATTTTATTAAAATTATATTTCTAATAGTAGATAACTCATGTTCAGGGCTTCTTATAGCTCTAAGAATATATATTATTAAATTTCACAAGCAAATTCTCTTGAAAAATGCTCTGTGATTCTTGTTAATTATTGATTTTTGAATTCTAGATAAACTTGTATTAAATGTTGTTGCCAATAAAAAGCTGGTTTCTAGCCAAGGATTTTTCATTTTACTTGAAAAAGTGCTTATTTGATGATGAGCATGTAATGAAATATAAAGATTTTGTTGGATCACAGAGTTTGATCCTAAGGGTTTTCAATATTGTATTTTTCTGTTTCTATAGACATTAAGACATCAGTATATTATTATTTTATACACATTTCTTGGGCTGCATTCCAGAAATTCATGTACTGAAGTATCAAAAGTCTTTGCTCTAAAGGACCTATTTCTTCTATAGAGTGATCCCAGGGCACAGGCCTCTGAGTTTAGCATGATTTGCATTTGCCTCAGTGAGTCATGAACACAACAGTGTCATGAACACATTTATTAAAGGACTAAATGTTGATAGTGTATTTGTTTGTTATTGTTTTATGAATTTTGACAAATCTTTTTATGTTTCTGATGCATTTCAAAAGGAACACCTCTAAGACATTAATTAACTCAGTCAAGAAGCATAGATACAATTAAGGAGAGAATTTATTTTTTTTCCTCTGAGAAATAAATATAGAACAGCAAATAGAAGAAAAATTTTTTCAAGATTAAGAAAAATACTCTGAAAAATGTCTTTTAAAACTTTCTCCAAATAAGTCATCCTTAGTAAGTCACATTGTTTTGGTTGAAAGCTTTTTAAAAACTCCAAGTAGCTACATATGTTTGAAGAGATGGTGGAATACATCCCTGTGAGCAATGAACAGTTGATGGCTCATCTACTCACATACAGCATAATCACTTCAGAGAAAAATGAACAGCCATTCTCCGTGAGATTCAGGAACAGGTGGTACAACTAATCATCCCTAATGTTTGTAATATTGGCCTGGCAACGCTGTCTCCAAAGACTCAATGACAAGTGTCTCCAACTCCACTATCAAAGGAGAGGAGAGGCATTTGTTTAAACTCCATTGCAGGATTCAGTGATTAAATGTATGCAAGCTACCTTCAGTGGAGGAAGGAGCGGATTATTCACTTGTCTTATAATATACCACCTGCGCTCTGGGATGGGCTCAAGGGGACTCATGGCAAGAAGGGTTATCTGGTAATATTCTTTCTGAAAATGAAAATTCCATTCATATCTTAATGTTTAATAAGGAAAATCATTATTCAAAATATTCATTATCTATAATGTTATTTCATCCCTCACTATGTTTGTTTTCAGCCTGTGAGTAACCTATTCTCAAACAGTCAGACAAATGCCTCTGTGACCCTGAGCTGATGGCTGGCCATATACTTTCACAGTTGTTTTTAAAGACATCAAAAGTTGTGTTACATTATGCATGTTTCAGGTGGAACCAAATGTGATCATTCTAGAAATTTTTATATTACATTGTTCAATAGTTTTTATTTTTCCCCCTTCTTTTCCAAGTTAGAGAAGGGGCGATAGAGAGACAGACTCCTGCATGCACCTTGACCAGGATCTACCCAGCTATCCCCCATCTGGGCCTGATGCTCTGCCCATCTTGGGTCATGCTCCCAACTGAGTTATTTTTAGCACCTAAAGGAGAGGCTCCAGTTAGCTATCCTCAGTGTCCAGGGCCCAACTGAGCCATAGTTGTAGGAGGGAAAGAAAGAGAAAGGGAAGCAACAGCGGGAGGGGTGGAGAAACAGACGGTCATTTCTCCTGTGTGCCCTGACTGGGAATTAAACCCGGGACTTCCACATGCCAGGTTGATGCTCTACCACTGAGCCAACTGGTCAGGGCTAGATAATTTTCTGTTTAGTTATTGGTGAAAAACATTTCCACAAGACTACTTTTATTTTATTTTCATTTCATTTCCACAAGACTACATTTATTTTCCACCAGACAATATATGGATAACACCATTTACTATAAAAAGACTTTCATTTCATTTCATTTTATTGAAATGTTCATCATACACATTTCAATCTATTTTTTCTTCGTTGTTTTAGAAGTTTACCATTTTTTATTAAACTTAGATACTTATGAAAAATTTAGACAACATATATAGTGCTGACCTTAAAAATAAAACTTAGTTATTTTACCAGAACAAATGGGTTTATTCAGGAATAGCAGAGAAATGCAATTTGGGATATGCAAGCTATGCAAAAGCCATAGGAAAGTCCAGAGAACAAATGAGAGGAATGTTCTTTTATAGCAGAAGGGGAAGTTGGAAAGAGCTGTTATAAGCAAGGAGTACTTTGGAAGTAACAGGAAGTTTGAATTGTAATGGCTTTTCATTAGGTGAACTGTCACAGTCTTATGAGCTGAGCTGTTGCTATGGGAGGAAGAAATCTTTATTTCTTCTCCGGGGGAAGTACTGTGAGTAGAAAACATCTTCTTGTTGGAGTCGCAGAACACCCTCTCTTCCTGTTTGGGGCAAGCGGAGATGAGTGGTCCAGCACAAGAGCTCTCGCTACACGCCCTTCTTGGTTGCAGTCTCCTTTATTCATTTTCATAATAGAAAAAAAGAAAATAAAAAGCATCCATCATTCATTGTCAACAAGTCAATATGTTGTATGAATATGTGTTTAGATATCTTGTTTCATTCAGATATCTACACTTTTCTAGCAAAATTGTATGCTGTGGAACATACTCTTTATAAACTTTTGATTTTCATTTTATTTTAATAATGCTAACTGTTATATATGTTACAAGTGTGTTTGCTAGTTTGTCATTATGCTTTCAATTTTGTTTTTGGGATTTTTTGGATTTGTGCAACATTTTGTTTTTATGTGAGGCATATCAATTTTTATGGTTTTGACTTTTGTATTCATGCTTAGACATATCTCTTCCACACTTTGAGTACATAAATATTTATCATTATTTTCATGTATTTTAACAATTTATTTTTACATACCTCCTCAACTTCCTAGATTATAACACTTTTCTCATAAAAATCAAACTATGCATATGCAGCTATTTTTAAAAAGTGAAGTTCTGAGAATTATATCTATGCTTTTAAAACTACTGTACTCCAAATAGTAAAATGCAGAGAATGAAGAAGGAAGTTTCATTTCAAAATGCCTAGTAATGAATTTCACTACCAAAATATAATGACAAAATATTTTAATGTGAGGATATATGCTGAACATAAATTATTATTTTTAAAGATACATATTAATTCTTATTAGATTAGTGCAATGCAGTTTAAGGTGCCCTTAATCATAGAATGATATATATCATTGTTTGGTGAGTCGGAGAGGGAATGCGACTAAGGGATGCACAATAGTTTGTTGGGTTCTAATCCTGACTCCAGTGATAATTAGTTTTGGGTTCCTGAGCATTTCATGCGGCTCTTTCAGCTTCAGTTTGCTCATCTCTCAAGGGAAAACATTAACCCTAGACAGCCTTCCCTGCATGGACTGAGGGAACAAAGTCACCGGTATATCAGCTTCTTTCTTTTATGATGAAACATACTACAGTTACATTTCAGGAACAGAAAGTAAGGAAACAAGGACTAAATTTGTGCCAACTTCTTGGAACTAGTTATCTCTTGGAAATAGTTCTCTCTCCACAGAAGAATGAGACATGACTTTTAAAGCACTTATCTGGATGTGCTGTAACAAAGAACAGAACTGTATTTTTTAAACTGGATTGTTTTAATACATTTTACATGATTTTCACTGTTTGTCCTATTTAAGTAATGCTAAGGGCTCTGTTCTGATAAGGGCATTCCCTTGTGCGCGCACACACACACACACACACACACACAGAGTGTGTCTTCCAATTAGCATGGAGCTTGGAAAACCAGTCTATCCAGAATTATATTAAAAATATGTAATAAACAGTGTGGCATAGGCACGGACCTATCCAAATAGACTCTAGTTATAAACCACTGCTTTGCCTATACTGATGGGTAGCAACTGAACTTCATCCCTGAATGTGCATGCAAAACCAGAGAAATTGGGATGTAGAGGTTCCTAAAAATATTAAAAATAAAACTACCATATGATCAACAATTCCACTTCAGTATATATATCCAAAAGAAAGAAAGAAAATCACTATTTCTAGAGATATTTATACCCACGTGTTTACATGAATGTGTAAAGAAAATGTGATAAATATTACACATAATATACACAATGAAATATCATTCCACCATATGAAAGGAAAGCCTGCCTTTTGTCACTGAATGGATGGACCTTGAGGCATTATACTAAGTGAAATAAATCAGACACAAAGAACTAAATTTGTGCCAAAACTGGTGGGGAATGGAGGAAATTGAAAGATATTGGTTAAAGGGTACAAACTTCCGAGTATATGAATGATATGTTCTTGGTATCTAATGTATAGCATGATGGCTATAGTTAACAATGTTGTTTTATATACTTGAAAGTTGCCAAGAAAGTAGATTTTAAATGTTAACATGCACACACACAATTGTAGTTATATGAAGTGATGGGTGTATTAACTTATTGTAGTAATTATTTAACAATATATATGTATCAAATTATCATAGTAGACACCTTAAATTTACACAATGTTATATGCCAATTATATGTCAGCAAAGCAGCAAGGGGGGACAGACAACCAATTCTGGCTGTCATGTAAAATGTGGACTCTAGGGAAAGGGTAGAAGCATGGAGAAAGTTAATAGGTAATTGAGAGAATTGCTGGTATCTTGGATGTGGGAAGTTGTGGAAGAGATGAGAAATTATCATATTAATGATGGATTTAGAAGGAAAAATTGCTATGTTCCTTCCTATGACAAGTTTCTCCTTTCAGGGCTAAAATTTGGAAGTTGTGTGTTTTATTTTTAAGAGAATATTATTCTCTTTGATAATAAGTTCATTTTAAATGTCTTTATAAATAATGACAAATTTTGAAATAACATTAAAAGCTTTTTTTAAGTGTCTAATATTCTTATTGTTAAGAGAAGATAAATTTACATTTTATCTGGATCTTAACTAAATTCTTGTTAATTTATTGCAGTTAAAGTTCCTGACTGGAATCCTATAACAAGACAGTAAAGAAGCTAAAAGTTCTTTGTTAACATTCATCTAGGTGCATGTGAATGAAAGGGACTTTATATTAAAATGCTTAACAGAATGTTTTTTATCATGTGCCCATGCAAGAAAATGAAGTAAACTGAAGTCACAGAATTAAGTATACACATAACTCCAAGTAACTAAAACTTTTTTGAAGTATATTATCATAGCACCTTCTGCCAGTACTCTGCTTCATATCTTTCCTGCTTTTCTGTAACTCCTCTTTTAGACACTATTTCATCCAAGGCAGCTGTAATTGTGTCAAACATGGCCACAGAGTTATACTCAGAAATGAACTCTGCTGGTCTTGGCTTTACCAGAGATGGCTACATGGTACAGAGCACGTTGCTGATCTCTCGGAGAATTGGTTTTCTTCTTTTTTTAAAATTTTTTTTTATTTATTCATTTTTAGAGAGGAGAGAGAGAGGGGGAGAGAGAGAGAGAGACAAGGGGGAGGAGCAGGAAGCATCAACTCCCATATGTGCCTTGACCAGGCAAGCCCAGGGTTTCGAACCGGCGACCTCAGCATTTCCAGGTCGACGCTTTATCCACTGCGCCACCACAGGTCAGGCAGAATTGGTTTTCTAAGTATTAAAATGAAGAGACTGGACTAGAGAATTCCAAAATTCTCTCCAGTGCTAAGATTTTAAGATTCTTCCTCTCTGATTTTTACACATGGTCATCATAGTCTATTACTTTTAAGCCACTTTTATGATGATGATTCCTAAACCTACATCTCAAGTTCAAATCTAACATGAGGTCCATTCTCACGTAGCAAATGGCCCACTAAACATCTCTACCTGGATATTGTATAGGCACCTCATCACACTATGTCTATCATGGCTTAACTTTCCCCAGTAATTTGCTTTATATATATATTTTTTCCTCATGTTGTCTAGATATCGCTCTCTTTTTGACCAAGTCTTGTACCACACCCTCTTGCAAGTAGCCATCTATTTACTTATCTACTTATCTGAGTCTATAAGAATCAGCTCATGTTCCCTTCCAATATCATTTTTTTTCTAAAACCACTTCCTCTCCCAGGTAGAATTTTCTACCACTTCCATGGAATTCTGGTTAGTCTAATATCAGAGCACCCTCATGAGTTTATCATATCTGTTTATTTACATGTTTACATTTTAACACCCTGAGGGGAAGGTTAATTTCTTATTTCCTTGTGATTCTATGAATGTATCACATAGTAGGTGATTAAGAAATATTGAATCAATGAGTGAAAATGAAAATTCTATGATCTGAGGATTGCTCACGTCTTACCCAGGACATGTCTTCCCACCAAAAGTGTCTTCAAGACACAAAGAAGTCATTGGCTCTCTTACCCAGGTCCACCCGTTCAACAGCTTAAGAAGACTCATAAATTCTGGACTTCATTTATTTGTACACATCCTTCTGCTGTGGGAATTCTGTGTCCTTTTCATGTGTGATCTATCAGTGTGCAGAGACCACATTTTCTCCTTCTTTACCATCTCCCATGAGATTAGAACAAGGATGTCTAGTCATTTTTCAGTAGATGGTCATTCCTTCAACCCCACGTTTGAATCAGTTTTCTCTTGGTAAACAACTAAAATTTTCTTCATCACAGACATTTCTATGTAAACCAGTCTTAATCATGAGCAATTAACAAATGTACTTCAGCTCCTCAAAATGTTGATGAAATTTAGTCCTGACACTTCACTCTCATTCAGTAAGTATACTTAGGTAAATAATTTGATGTATTTGAGTGGCTGAATTTTTTTCAGAAGTATCTTAAAATAACTCCTATTCCCTGGTCAGGCTGGAAGAAATTAAGCAAGGTAATTTATGTTAGCAGGATCAAGAAAGCATATGTACACATACAAATGGTAGAATGAACTTTTCTTCCCATTAAGTTTTTAAAATTTTTAAATTTAATTTTTAAATTACTGGTGCTAGAGTAATTAATATGAAAGTCACATATAAAGTGGACAGAAGTTTGCCTGTTAAGGGAAGCTTCTCTCTCTAAGGCCCATTGTTCTCACATATCCTTTTTTGGCTTCTCTCAAGTCCATCCTTTACCTTCTTTCTCCAAGTGGGTAGTACTTTTTTACTCCTAGTTATTTTCTTTTCTTTTCTTTTCTTTTTTTTCTGAAGCTGGAAACGGGGAGGCAGTCAGACAGACTCCCGCATGCGCCCTACCGGGATCCACCCGGCACGCCCACCAGGGGGCGATACTCTGCCCATCCAGGGTGTTGCTCTGTCACGACCAGAGCCACTCTAGCGCCTGGGGCAGAGGCCGAGGAGCCATCCCCAGCGCCTGGACCATCTTTTTGCTCCAATGGAGCCTCGGCTGCAGGAGGGGAAGAGAGAGACAGAGAGGAAGGAGGGGAGGGTGGAGAAGTAGATGGGCACCTCTCCTATGTGCCCTGGCCGGGAATCGAACCCGGGACTCCCGCGCGCCAGCTCAATGCTCTACCACTGAGCCAACCGGCCAGGGTTCCAGTTATTTTCTTGCCCCTCCATTCTTCCTGACATTCTTTGATAGAGTCAGAAATAGCCACTTGTCAGTTAATTTATCTTTGATAAGATCTCTCATATTGTAGGCTAGCTTAGCAGGCAGTATTGTACATGATGCACAACCTAGTTCAAACCAAATAAATACTGATAATAATTGGTATTACTTTTTAAATACTTTGTTAAGTGCTAGTTATAATTACATAATTAATGGAATCAACTCTCAAAACAACCTTGATATTTAAGCACTCCAGACCAAAACTTTACAGATGAGGAAGAAAACAATCAGAGAGGTTAGGTACATTACCAGAGATCACATAGCCGGTGCATGGCTGAGTTAAAATCTGAACTGTCTGTATGGTTTCCATTTCACCAGTGCTATAGGAAATGTGAATGCAGTGATCCATGTCTTGAATAAGAAAAGTTCTTGAGAGGAGGTACTTAAGACAAATGGTGACCTGTTCAGCAAAAATGCAGCCCCTTTATCTGATGTCACTTTGTTGAAAGAAGATTCAGATGACTGAGATGTTGAAACTGTTCATTTAATGAGTTGAATGGAGGTATGATTGACTCACATGGATGTTTCTTTGTCTTCCAGGAAGATTTCCAACCCGTAGAAGCCTCAGAGACCAATTGGGAGTCAGTCACAAGCTCTATCTCAGTAAGTAATTTATTTTTCCATTGACAGTGAAAAAAACTGATGGAATAGCTAAGGCCAACTCAGAAGAACATCAACTGTATTAAAGACCTGTGGCTTGACCAAAAGCCAGATCTCAAGCGCGATATATTCTTCTCTTTCATTTAGGTTACAGTGGGCTCCGTCAGATGCCCTTTTTCCCTCTTTCAGAAAGTTTTCTTAGAAATGCCAGCACTCATAATGGGAACACGGAATAGACAGTGGCTTAAGTATTTATCAGTTTCAAAGCAGAACATTCCAACTAAAGGACTGTGCAGACACATCAAATGTATCAAACTGGTCCATGGCCCAAGCTCAAGTGGGGGATTTTTAAATAGTTTTTTGAATATTCCAGGGGAAGCTGTTAACCTTTGCATTTTCTAGGATCTTTTCAGACGTAAAAAATTCCAGTGTTTACAGTAAGATAACTCAAGTCCAAACCAGGCATGTGTTCTATTTGACTTGAAAATAAAACACAAAATTATGCTGAAACTGTAAAATGGTTTATGCCCCTATTTCTTCTCCAAATTTAGTCATTTCTCAGCATTCTGTATATTTATCTACTTTGTAAAGAAAAGATAGACCTTGTTTCACCAATTCTATGGGTAGCTATTATGTAGCACTAAAATACAAGCTAGTAAATGCAATAGTTCATTAAAAGGTCAAGAGCACAATGAAAGTTTACCCATGATTCTAAAGCGGGTTGGTGTGGCTGAGCCACTGGAGTTGACTTTTTTTTCCCCAAAAGTGAAACGCTATCTTATGCTTTTGG